>NW_017674027.1:0-457 GCF_001879085.1 Nicotiana attenuata
AAAGCCCAGGAATACATCACAGCAACCAGCACCTAATAAGTTGACCCAACACTGACTTGATTGAACTCAAAACCTACTTGAACTCAAACCAGGACTACTTCTAAACTTCAGCTACCAGAAATTGAGCTAAGAAATGCAAATCAACCGCTAAAACTTGAAATTAACCTAAGAAATTGAACAAAAACAGTATTTTCGGATTTTTCTGTAATTTCTGTTGTTTTTTTGGCTTCTGAATTTTGAAACTTCTGATTTCAGATCTGGAAAAACTGAAAGAATACTTTGGGGGGAACTTTTGGGCTCCCAGAACTGATAGAATGCCGTTTGGTTTTTGGGGGGGGGGGTTTAGATGGCTGACCTAAAACTTCTTACAACAAGGCTAGGTTAATGCCTATTTTAGTAGGACTAAAGTTAGGGTGCTAGTCTTCAGTATTACTAAACTTTTACCCTATTACGTCCC
>NW_017674027.1:1131-73797 GCF_001879085.1 Nicotiana attenuata
ACGGAAACCTCAGGGGTCGATACCCATTGGCACCAAGACCAGTCACCCTCCACAGATTCTTGGACCTGTTGAGCATTAGTCGGGATATTCAAGATAAGCATCTAGCAGAAGGGTGTTGCACACTTCATTTCCTATACCACCGATATGGCAACCCCGCTAGGTTTCTAGGAGCCCAACACCGGTTTGACACACGCCGGGAACAAAGATAAATGGGAGGCCCGACGGGGATTGGCTTTCATGGTAGCTTTTTTGGGGGTCGTAATCTGTCCTCGAAAAGACAGCCACATAGACATTGGCCTTGTAGGAATGTTGGATGTTGCTATAAAGAAGTATAACAGCACGATAGTTCCCCTGATTGTGGAAGAAATGTATCGAGCTTTGACCTTATGCCGAGAGGATGTAAAATTCTTTCAGGGTTGTAATCTGTTGTTACAGTTATGGATACAGGAGCACCTTTGTCATCGCACGGGGTATATGAACTATGGTTTAACCGGGCTGAGTTGTATCGAGGAGTTTGGAACCCGGGTAACAGGTATTGAGTTCCCCGAGGGCACCGAGGCTTGGTTGTCATGCTTGAAATCTTTGACTGCGGATAAAGTTGAATGGGCTTTCGGGTGGCTTCCCGCTACTGAGGATGTGTACACATCGGCAGAAGTACCCTATATTCTTTTGATGGGCATTCGAAGCATCCAACCCTACGCTCCTTACCGAGTTCTGGGGCAACTAGGAAGATTCCAAACTGTTCACAATGATGAAGACCTGAGCGGACAAATCATTGAGTTAGGTCCAAATAGCTGCTAAAAATCAAGAAAGAAGTCGGTCTGATGAGAGGTTGATAAAAGGGCTGACGAAGCAAGTCCTAGAATGCCAAGAGGAATTGGAGAAATCTGAAGGGAATATGGCGAAACTCCGGGCACAACGGGCAAAGAAGACAGAGGAAAGAGCCCAATTTGTGCAACAAATGAAAAGAAATTATGAGGGGACCATTGCTAATCTGAAAAGAAAGATGAACACCCTTGAAGATAAGGCAGCCCGGCAGGACAAAGAATTTCAGGCTGAAAGGGAACAGTGCTATCGGCTGATAGCCGAGATGGAAAAAGAAATAGAGCTGTTACACGACCATCATTTCCACGACTCCCAGGTGTTAGAGGCTCGCAACCAGCAGATAAGCCGACTACTCCAGGAAAAGGGCCAGATCAGGGAAAGAATTAGAGGCATTGCAGATTATATTGTCACGAAATGTCAAGCCGGCGAACGAATGGGTCGTACCACTTTCTTTGCTTCAGTGATGATATTTGTTCGCCAGGTTATGAATGATTTGGATCAATTGCAAAGGGGTCTTGCATGCAGGCCCGCGGCGATGGCGAATGATGCCCCGCGGGCCCCAGGATTTGAAGCTTTGATGTACTCTTGATCTAGTTTTAATCACCGAGTCTGTATTTTGTTATTTTGAGTCTGTTTTTGTAGTTTCCTTTTCAAGGAAAACAAGTAATCTAGTAGCTTTGTAATCAGGGTTTTATTAATGAAATTTGAAAAATTCCAAAATTATTTCCTTATTGTTTGCGTTTATTTGCAAGAACTACGCTTGGTCTGATTCATGCGGGGTCATGATACGTAGGCAATCTCCATAGGATTCGACCGTAACCAAAAACAAAACAAAAAGGCAAACAAGAGAGAATAAAAGAAAGCAAGAGAAAAGGAAAGAAAGAATGGAAAACAATTTTGAGGAAAGGAGAGTAGGAACAAGAAAGGCCAAGGCAAGAGGGAAAATAGGACAAAAGGGGAGAGAAAAAATTAGAAAGAAAGGCAAAAGAAAAGAGGGAAAGGCAAGGAACGAACAATGAAAACAAGAGGGAAGAGTGAGAGGATAAAGCAAAGAAAAGGCCTGGCAAATAAAGGAAAAGAAAGCCGGGATGACGCAAGCAGTCGGGCAAATGCATAATAGAAACCGTTAGCTGCTTAGGTGCATTCATTCCCTAAATGTGCGGTTATCTATCTATTAATGCTCTAACCGCTAACAAAGTTGTTGTTGATGATGAGTTCATGCAAGTGGTTAAGTTGACTAGCATTCTGGCAACCCATCCCTACAACACCCGCTCTAAGGATAAGTCAAACATGGTCAACCAAGAGCTAGAAGCAAGCATTGTCGACCCGTCTAGGGAGGAGGAATTAGATGTCAATGCAATGAAGGAGGAGATGTATAAACTGAAGCAGCAAATGGCCGAGATGTACCAGGCCTGGTCAAAGGGACACCCACCACCAGCCTACCCTGCTAACCCCGCCTACATCCCACCATTAGCTCGGCCACAAGATCCTCCCACAGTGAACTCATCTCCGACCTTTCCTACTTATCAACAGTACTACGGAACCACCTCCCAAACACCACCACCTCCACCACCCAAACAAATACCATGTCCTCCACCACCAGCTACCCCTGTGTTTGTGGCTCCTCCACCTGCCGCCTTACACAGATCCTCTAGCGAACCTTTGTTCCAAACCCATGAAAACCACTATTACCCACCCGAACCCACCTTCAAACCACCAGAACCATGCTCTTACACTTCCCGTTTTGATCTCTCAGCTGAAGAAGAGAAGCCTCCCAAAAACCCTGAGCAAGAGAAGATGATACAAAAGGTCAAGAGCTTAGAGCAGTCACTCAGAAATATGCAGGGTCTCGGAGGTCAAGTGAGTGTGGCCTACAAGGATTTATGCTTGTTTCCCGATGTCCAGTTGCCAGCAGGATTCAAGTTACCCAAGTTTGACTTATATGATGGACATGGTGATCCGTTGGCCCATTTAAGGGGGTTCTGCAGCAAAATGAGGGGAGCTGGGGGAAGGGATGAGTTATTGATGGCGTACTTCAGTCAAAGTCTAAGTGGTGCGGCCTTGGAATGGTACACACGACAGGATCATGCTCGATGGTACACTTGGGATGATTTGGCCCAAGCGTTTGCATGCCACTTTCAGTATAATCTCGAAATTGTCCCGGACCGGTTGTCACTGACTAAAATTGAGAAAAAGCCCGGGGAAAGCTTCAGAGAGTACGGTTTCCGGTGGAAGAGAAACAGACGGCAAGAGTCGATCCTCCAATGAAAGAAAGCGAGATGGTTGATTACTTCTTACAGGCTCTGGAACCCACCTACTATGGTCACCTGGTGTCAGCAGTGGGAAAATCTTTCAACGAGGTAGTGAAAATGGGAAGTATGGTGGAGGAGGGACTTAAATCCAACAAAATCATGAGCTATTCGGCAATCAAGGCAACTACCCAGGCTACCCAATGCGGCACCGGAGGAGTATTGGGGCAAAAGAAGAAAGAAGATGTTGCAGTAGTCGAATCAAGATCTTGGTCCAGGGGCCCATTACCATATTATCACCAACTTCGACCCCATCCCCAAACCTACCCACACACCCCATATGGCCCACCGCAACACTACTACCCACCCCCTGTCCCCCATTTCTCTGTCCACCATGCCCAAACATACCCCGGCCTCCTACCCATGCGCAATGGCGCGCACCCACCCCACAAAATACTTACCCAACTCAAAGCACCTACCCACCCCCGAGAGCCTACAGAAACCCCACTGGAACCGGTTTTCGACCCAACCCTGCCTCCAAGAATGATAGGCTGCAGAAGAAGAAGACTTTCACTCCTTTGGGTGAATCTTACACCAGCCTATACCACAGATTGAGACAGTTGGGCATGTTGAGTCTGATTGAACCCAAATTGCCAAATCCTCCCCCAAGGAATCTGGATCACTCGGTGAGTTGCGAGTATTGCTCGGGTGCTCCGGGACATGACACAGAAAAGTGCTGGCATTTGAAAATGGCCATCCAGGAGCTCATCGACACCCGCCGAATTGAGGTGTAGGCCCCAGAGACGCCTAACATCACTCAGAATCCATTGCCAGCCCATCACGAGACCCATATGATTGAGTTAGTACAAAAGGGAGAGCATAAGAAGCCTTCACAAACCGTAATGATGATCAGGGCTAGTGAGGACAGACCGAATGAGAAACCAACTAGTGGGAGGGCATTGATCAAGTTAGAAGAAACAGTTAGTAAACCAGTTGTGGTAATAAAGAAGGAGCCTCTGAGTAGTGTTGCAGTAAAACGAGAACCAACTAAAGTGGTGGTGCCAGGGGCAGCTGTCAAGCCCGTTGTGATCGTAAAAGGGGCTCGCACAGAGCCGGTTATCATTAAGCCAGTGACTCAGTTACCAGTAATCAGTGAAAAGGCCGTCCCATGGAATTACGGCCGAGTGACAGTGACGTATAAGGGGAAGGAGGTCGAAGAAGAAGTTTGTGAAACCCATGGGATGACTTGTTCAGGAAGATGCTTTGCCCTTGAAGAGTTGAGAAGAGCTAAAACTGCCAAAGATAATCCAGTACCAGTAAAGAAAGCCGTAACCGAAGAAGAAGTAGAAGAATTCTTGAAGAAGATGAAGGCACAAGATTACTCCATTGTAGAACAGCTGAGAAAGACCCCGGCACAGATCTCACTGCTATCATTATTGATCCACTCGGACGAGCATCGCCGGGCATTGATGAAAATTTTGAATGAAGCCCACGTTCCGGATAAGATCTCTGTGAACCACCTAGAGAAAATAGCAAACAAGATTTTCGAAGTTAACAGGGTTACATTCTCTGATGATGAGCTGCCTTTAGAAGGCACTGAGCATAATAGGGCACTCTACCTCACGGTGAAGTGTGAAGACTCTGTGGTCACCCGGGTGCTGATCGACAACGGGTCCAGTGCCAATATCTGCCCTCTCTCCACCCTGGATAAATTAAAGGTGGACACTGAGAGAATCCACAAGAATAGCATTTGCGTGCGAGGATTTGATGGAGGAGGAAAGGACTCAGTTGGGGACATTGTGTTGGAACTGACAATAGGACCGGTTGAATTTACTATGGAATTCCAGATGCTCGACATGGCTCTTTCTTACAATCTCTTGTTAGGCCGGCCTTGGATTCATGCAGCAAAAGCAGTGCCCTCTACCCTGCACTAGATGGTCAAATTTGACTGGTACCGGCAGGAGATTGTGGTGCATGGGGAGGATAATTCGTGTGCTTTGGGTAATACCATTGTGCCTTTCATAGAGGCTGAGGACGACAAAGGTCCATGGGTTTATCAAGTCTTAGACACGGTACCAGTTGAGCAGATCTCCGAAAGAAAGTGTATTCATGTGCCAAAGGTAACTGCTGCGTCCGTCATGGTGGCTTCAGAGATGCTGAGGAACGGATTCGTACCTGGAAAAGGCTTGGGGGCTTCTTTGAAAGGCATCATACAGCCGGTATCTCTTCCTGGAAACCTAGATACTTTTGGTTTAGGCTTCATGCCCACTGCTGCAAACATAAGGCGAGCTAGAAAGATGAAAAAGAAAGCCTGGACCCTTCCAAAACCTATTCCCCGCCTTTTCCGTTCCTTTGTCAAGCCTGGTACTAAGAAGCGCCTAGCAGCAACAACGCCTATTTCCGTGGTTGAACCTGACAAGGAGTTGATTAAGAGGTTTGAGAAGCTATTTGAGGAGGTAAATGTGTTGGAGGCAGGAGAAGGTCCAAGCAAGGAAGATGTTCAGTTCGTGGGGCCCCGTGCAAAGCTTAATAATTGGGAAGCTACTCCCCTTCCTAACCGGAGGGAGTCTTGGTAGTTAGTTTTGATTTCCTTTCAGTTTAATCTGGATTATTTCCAAGGTTGTAATTCGGATGCTATGTTCCGTCTGTTTGGATGAGTTAAACCTTGTTATCTTCAATTTTAATGAAATGCAATTTCCCTCCTTTTTCATTCCGATAGTTTTTATTTTGTCTTTCTTTTCCTTCTTGTACAGTCCCTTTTATGCTGGTTTCAATGATGTGTCATGCATGAGGAGTCTGCGGCCCAGTCTTAAATGCCAATCTAACTCCGAAATAATAATACAATAAATTGAGTGTGGTGACGAAGTAGAATATGATGATGAGGAAGCCTTTGAGGAAATCAGTAAAGAATTAAGCCATTTTGAAGAAAAACCCAAACCTAACCTGAATGACACAGAAGCAATCAACTTAGGGGATCAGGATAATGTACGGGAAACGAAAATAAGTGTCCATTTGGAACCTCAGCTCAGAGAAGAGATAATCAAAGCGTTGTTTGAGTACAAAGATGTTTTTGCGTGGTCATATGACGATATGCCGGGTTTAAGCACCGATTTGGTGGTCCACAAATTGCCCACTGACCCAGCATGCCCTCCTGTCAAGCAGAAGCTAAGGAAATTTAAAACAGATATCAGTGTGAAAATCAAAGAAGAGGTCACCAAGCAGTTTGATGCAAAGGTCATCCGGGTCACGCGGTATCCCACCTGGTTAGCCAATGTTGTGCCTGTGCCAAAGAAGGATGGAAAGACCAGAGTGTGCGTTGATTACCGTGATCTCAATAAGGCGAGTCCAAAGGACAACTTCCCATTGACAAACATCCACATATTGATTGACAATTGCGCAAAGCATGAGATTGGTTCCTTCGTGGATTGTTATGCGGGCTATCACCAGATTTTGATGGATGAGGAGGATGCGGAAAAGACGGTATTCATCACGCCTTGGGGAACGTATTGTTATAGGGTCATGCCATTTGGGTTGAAGAACGCAGCGGCAACATATATGAGGGCGATGAACACCATGTTCCATGACATGATACATCGGGAAATTGAGGTCTATGTAGACGACGTGATTATAAAGTCGGGGAAGCAATGTGACCATGTCAAGGACCTAAGGAAGTTTTTTCAGAGGCTCCGCAGGTACAACCTCAAGCTTAATCTAGCGAAGTGTGCATTTGGTGTCCCGTCAGGGAAGCTGCTGGGGTTCGTGGTAAGTCGACGCGGTATTGAGCTAGACCCGTCCAAGATCAAAGCCATTCAAGAGCTACCACCGCCAAAGAACAAAAAAGAGGTGATGAGTTTGCTTGGGAGGTTAAATTATATCAGCAGGTTCATTGCTCAGCTTACGACAACTTGTGAGCCAATCTTCAAATTGTTAAAGAAAGATGCTGCAGTCAAGTGGACCGACGAATGTCAGGCAGCATTTGACAAGATTAAGGAGTATTTGGCCAGTCCACCTGTGTTGGTCCCGCCGGAGCCGGGAAGACCCTTGATTCTTTATCTGACAGTTTTGGATAACTCTTTTGGCTGTGTACTGGGGCAACACGATATCACGGGAAAGAAAGAGCAAGCGATTTATTACCTCAGCAAGAAGTTCACATCTTACGAGGTGAAGTACACGTAACTTGAGAGGGCGTATTGTGCCTTAACCTGGGTAGCGCAGAAATTGAAACTTTACTTGTCATCATATACCACCTATCTCATCTTTCGGTTGGACCCATTAAAGTATATTTTTCAGAAGCCCATGCCCACAGGAAGGCTCGCGAAGTGGCAAATCTTTCTAAAGGAATTTGATATTGTCTATGTGACCCCGACTGCAATGAAAGCACAAGCGTTGGCTGATCATCTGGCCGAGAATCCAGTTGATGAAGAATATGAACCTTTAAAGACATACTTCCCTGATGAAGAGGTAATGCATGTCGATGAATTAGAACAAGTCGAGAAGCCAGGATGGAAACTGTTCTTTGATGGGGCTGCCAACACCAAAAACGTTGGGATAGGAGCAGTACTTATTTCTGAGACGGGGCAACACTACCCTGTTACGGCTCAACTTCGTTTCTATTGCACCAATAACATGGCTGAATACGAGGCGTGTATCTTGGGTTTGAGGTTGGCTATAGACATGGATGTACAGGAAATCTTGGTCATGGGTGACTCGGATCTTCTGGTGCACCAGATTCAAGGGGAATGGGAGACACGAGACTTGAAGCTCATACCGTACCGGCAATGTCTACATGAACTTTGTCGATGGTTTCAATCAATAGATTTCAGGCATATTCCAAGGATTCATAATGAAGTTGCCGACGCTTTGGCTACTTTAGCATCAATGTTGCACCATCCAGATAAGGCTTATGTGGACCCTTTGTAGATTCAGGTCCGAGATCAGCATGCCTATTGTAACATGGTGGAAGAAGAACTTGATGGTGAGCCGTGGTTCCATGATATCAAAGAATACCTCAGGATAGGAGTATATCCAGTACAGGCTACAGGGGATCAAAGAAGGGCAATTCGACGCTTGGCAAGCGGATTTTTCTTCAGTGGAGGAGTGTTGTACAAAAGAACTCCAGATCTTGGTTTATTAAGATGCATAGGTGCTAAACAGGCTACAGTTATCATGACCGAGGTACATGCGGGAGTTTGTGGACCGCATATGAGTGGATATGTATTGGCAAAGAAAGTTCTCCGAGCGGGTTATTATTGGCTTACCATGGAACGGGATTGTATCAGTTTCGTGCGCAAGTGTCATCAATGTCAGGTACACGGAGATTTGATTCATTCTCCACCATCTGAATTGCATACGATGTCGGCACCATGGCCTTTCGTTGCTTGGGGAATGGATGTCATTGGGCCAATCGAGCCAGCGGCGTCAAATGGGCACAGGTTTTTTCTGGTAGCCATTGATTATTTCACTAAGTGGGTTGAGGCAAAAACTTTCAAATCTGTGACCAAGAAGGCAGTGGTCGATTTTGTGCATTCGAATATCATCTGTCGGTTCGGGATCCCAAAGGTAATCATCACGGACAATGGCGCCAACCTCAACAGTTACCTGATGACGGAGACATGTCAGCCTTTTAAGATTACGCACCGCAATTCCACCCCATATCGTCCTAAGGCGAATGGAGCGGTCGAAGCAGCTAACAAGAACATCAAGAAAATACTTCGGAAAATGGTGGAAGGGTCCAGGCAATGGTATGAGAAGTTACCTTTCGCATTGTTAGGCTACCGCACTACTGTCTGCACTTCAGTAGGGGCGACTCCTTATTCATTGGTATACGGTACTGAGGCAGTAATTCCCGCAGAAGTTGAAATACCATCCCTTCGGATTATCGCCGAGGCAGAAATTGATGATGTTGAATGGGTCAAAGCCCGCTTGGAACAACTAAGTTTGATCGATGAAAAGAGATTGGCAGCAGTATGTCACGGACAGTTGTACCAACAGAAAATGGCAAGAGCATATAACAAGAAAGTGCGTCCGCGGAAGTTTGAAGTAGGGCAATTGGTATTAAGGCGCATCTTGCCTCATCAGGCCGAAGCGAAAGGAAAGTTCGCCCTAAATTGGCAGGGGCCATTTGTTGTAACCCGAGTGTTGTCCAATGGCGCGTTATATTTGACAGATGTGGAAGGAAAATGTGTAGAAATGGCTATCAACTCTGATGCAGTCAAATGATACTATGTATGATTTCTTTGTTTAATTGTACTTGATTGTATTTGGCATATTTTGGAGATTGAAATGACGAAGGCGTTTTGTTCTGCTATCCAAACACTGTATCCTTTGTTACCCCTTTTTTGAGCCTCATTTATTTTCTTTCATACCCCTATTTCGGAATCAATAACAAAACTTGCAAGCCCGAGCGGGGAAAGTAAGTGAAGAAGCAAGAGAAAAACGGTGAGGTAAAAAAAAAAGAAGAAGAAAAAGAAAAAGAGAAGAAAAGAGAAAAGAAAAGAAAAAAAAGAAAAGAAAAGAAAAAGAAAAAGAAAAGGGAAGGAAAAGAAAAGAAATGAAAAGAAAGGTGGGAAAAAGAAAGATCGCAACAACGAAGTAATTTTATGCCCTGACTACGTTTGACTTGATTCCGAAAGGATACGTAGGCAGCCTCTCTCTGAGGTTCAGTCACACCAAAATAAAAATCCAAAAGTCCCCAAGAAAGAAACTGGGGCAGAAGTTGTGGTTGGCGTGAGAAATATGATTCCGAAAATTGTAATTTTGAACCCATGTTGAATTGTTTTGAGCCTTTGATACCCTTCTTTCTAACCCCATCCAAAAGCCTACATTACGGTCCAAAGAAAGACCTTCCGATCAGTCTTCAAGAAGTGCCAAGACGAGCAAGTAAAAGTGATTCATGTCAGGGGCAGCACTCCGGTACAAGAAGAAAAATGATGAAAATGAGAGAGTCTTATTGGTGAAAACCCTCACAGGCATCGTAAGGCGACGGGAGTTGAGAGAAATAAAAAATGAGAGAGTTTTATTGGTGAAAACCCTCACGGGCACTGTAAGGCAAAGTGAGTTGAGAGAAATCAAAAATGAGAGAGTCTTATTGGTGAAAACCCTCGCGGGCACCGTAAGGCGAAGGTGAGTTTTAAGATGGGCAAATGAGACAAGTCTGTGGTTGAAAGCTGCTCAAGACATTGCAAGATGAGCGAGGTTAGGGTCTGGGTGGAAAATCAGGTTATGAAAGTCTGGAGCAACAAAAGTGGCAATTGAAAGTTGATTGGTTGAACGGATTGGGCCGGATAATCCAAAATGCATGGCATAATCAATGGTACCAGCTGTTCTACTCAGATAAGTCTTCTTCTCCTTCTTCGTTACAAATCGTCCGTTTTTGGATTCTCTCTATCCTTAACCCTCAAGGTCATTGCATTTCATTCTTTCGAGGCCTGTTCTTTAAGATGTTTCAGTGTCAGTTCTGTTTGAAACAAAAAGGGGGGAATGTCAAGGCTAACTACCAGTTTCCCAGTTGCAAAGCACAACAGGGCCGGAATATACCAAAGATGTCAAAACGCAAAGTAAGACACAAAGGACTACCGGAAGTTTCATCGGTGGATTGATCAGATAGTTGTTGGGGAGAAGCAAAGTTTCAGATAGAGGGGTTAGAAACATAAAAACAGCAATATGGGATAGAACACTTGGGTCGTTAAAGTCATGGGGTTAAAAGTCGGTCAGGAAGTCGAAGCGGTTCAAGGCAAGTCCAGGGAAGCAAGTCGGAGTAGAGCTCAGCAGCCGGGATATACCCAGCAAGAATGCCAGCAACTAACCACCATTTTATATTAACAAGATCTTTCTTTGATTGAAACAGGGGCAGAAAGTTTTTTCGTTGGTTTCGGAGAAACCCACCTTAAGGGATAAAGCAAGCACCAAAACAGGTTTGACCATAAACACTCAGGACCCTCCTGGAAAATGGGACTTAGCTTAAATTTCAAAACAATCATGAGTAGCATAATTTAGCATAAATGTACCCCAAGGAATATAAGTTGGTTTCCAAGTTTGCATGCTTAAGATAGGATTCAATTAGATGTTTTCAGGACCCTCCTGGATAATGGGACGTAGTTTTAAGATCTGTTTAGATAACAAGATACAGTGGAAGTCGTACCTTTAGTAGATATGACTTAGGTTAAAACTATTTTTTTTAACTAGAAGTTGTCAGGACCCTCCTGGATAATGGGGAGTAGTTAAGACCTATTAGATAACAAATGTAGTGGGAGTAATACATTTAGAAGATATAACTTAGGTTCGTAATTGTTAGGAGTTGTCAGGACCTCCCTGGATAATAGGACTTAGCTTTCAAATTCATATAATAGTTGGTAGAATAATTCAGTTTAACACTCACATCTGTGCCCAGCCACCAAACTGGGGCAGAAAATGTTCTTTGTTTGTCTATTTTGTTGAAATCAGGCGCCCACATGGAGAACAAGGGAATACATTTCAAGATTCAGCAATCAGGCGCCCACCTGGAGAACAAGGGAATACATTTCAAGTTTCAGAAATCAGGCGCCCACCTGGAGAACAAGGGAATACATTTCAAGTTAAGCAGTCAGGCGCCCACTTGGAGAACAAGGGAATACATTTCAAGTTTCAGCAATCAGGCGCCCACCTGGAGAACAGGGGAACACATTTCAAATTCAGAAATCAGGCGCCCACCTGGAGAACAAGGGAATACATTTCAAGTTCAGAAGTCAGGCGACCACCTGGAGAACAAGGGAATACATTTCAAGTTCAGAAGTCAGGCGCCCACCTGGAGAACAAGGGAATACGTTTCAAGTTCAGCAGTCAGGCGCCCACCTGGAGAACAAGGGAATGCGTTTCAAGTTTAGAAGTCAGGCGCCCACCTGGAGAACAAGGGAATATATTTCAAGTGACGGCAATCAGGAGCCCACCTGGGGAATAAGGGAATACATTTCAAGTGTTAGCAGTCAGGAGCCGCCTGGAGAATGGAAGCATATATGTCAAATTTCAGCAGTCAAGCATCACTCGGAGAAATGGCAAAACATTTCATGGCAACAACAAAAGAATTCCATTGGGAAAATACGAGTCAATAAGGCAACAAGAACTACAAGAGCAAGTTTGAAGACATAGATAAGACTTTTTGTAATTCATAGATCATAGCTTAGTCTAGCTTCTTTTATTTTGACGTGTTGTAATAAGTGAGGTCAGCAAGCAGTAGCCGCAGCAACAACAGTGAAATCACAGCTCTTGGTAGTCCCAGCTACCAACCCCTTCCCGAACTACACTGACTTGATTCCTTTTTAGCCAAGGATATGTAGGCAACCTCAGAAGCAGGGTGCGGTCAGCTCTTTCAAAAATGCTTCACACGGAATATTCAAATGGGCAAAAATCGCTCGTTTCCGCTCACTTATCTTTGCACGCAAACACTTCGTGTTTTCGAGCAAAGAGGGGCAGCTGTGAGCACGTGATTTTTGCCCTATATGAATTATTCCCATAAATTCAAACAAAATGATTTCTTTCATTATTTTACAATTTTGTGGATTTTTGTGACATTCTATGTTAATTGTTTGCATTTTTGTTTGTGCATTTTAATTAATGAGAAATATAAAAAATATACTTGGCATTTGCGTTTAGGATTTAATGTCACATTTTAGGATTAATTAGTAGTTAAGTTACTTTAAAAAATAAAGAAAATAACAAAATGGTTCTTTTTGCATTTATACTTTTAATTATCTTAGGTTGCGTTTAATTAGGAATTATGGTATTTGGAAATTGAGTGATATAATTTTAGAAGTCAATTTGGGTTTTTATTTGTTGATTTGGCATTTAATAAAAAGCAGAAAAAATGAATAAAATAAAAAAAAAAGAAAAAAAGAAAACAAATAAAAGGAACGGAAATTAAGAAAGGGAAGCAGGCCATCAATTTTGGGCCAATATCTGATCATAGTTCAAGCCCAAAACCCCCCAACACCCATTCATTTGCCCAGCCCAATTAAAATTACCCGGTCCAGGTCCCCCATCCCCTAAACGACACCGTTTGGTCAAGTTTTGATCCTGGCCGTCGAGGTAGCTTGATCCGACGGCCAGGAACTATGGGTTCACTTAATACATAAGTGTCAGATCCCTGACCTTCCCTCCCTATCATCGTCCTCATACCCTTCAGAGACCCTAATGTAACGCCGCCGTGCTCCGCTGCCGGAAATCGCCTCACGGCGGCGGCTGGTCTCCGTTCCCATCAAAATTTACACCATAGTATCTCCTCGCTCCCCTCTTCCCAAATCCACCTTCAGTTTACCTCGAATCATCATCAATCGCCTCGAATCTTAGATCAAAAACCTCGGCCAAAACCCTAACTCCGCCAAATCCGCCCGAAATCACACCGTATACTCTCCCAACCTCCCTCTTCCCAAATCCCAAATCAAAACTTTTCAAATCTAAGTAAAATTGCACGAATTTTAGGTCTATGGTTTGCCATTCAAGGATTCGATTTTTTTTTTGAGGATGCTAGTGCTCGATTTGGGTTCTGGAATAATGTTATGTTTTGTTCTTAATAAGAACAAGTACATAACATTATTTGAGGACCCAAACCTGAGATCCGTCAAGGTCGAATCCCAAATTCAGTAAGTTTTTCGATTATTTCTATTTTTGATTCTTATTTTTGGGTTCCGTATCTGTTCTAGGTTTTAGTTTAATTTTTGTTTCGAATCTCGTCAATCCTGTTTGAGCTTTGTTTGGATTTTAATTTGTTCCTCAACGTCTGAACTGATTAGTAATCCCTTATGGTTGCTGTTAGTTAGTGTTAATGAGTTTATTTAGTTTAAATCAGTTTAGTTAGTAATTGTATTAATAATTCCATGTTTAGGGTTTAGTTAAGTTTTGATGATTTGTCAATGTTCTTCGTGGCAGTACTGTTCTCAGTATTTATGTTTGATTTAAATTTATTCTAATAGGTCTAATTTTGTGTTTAGTTCAGTTAGTTGATTCATGAATGGTTACTGCAATTTGTTTTAGTTGTAGTTCATGGTTAGATTGGATTTCATGATTAGTTAATTGTCCAATTAGTTTAATTTTTGGGATCTTTTGGTTATAGCTGAACAGGATAGTGTTTTGTTTAGCCATGGTTAAGTCTTGACCAGCAACTAGGGTAAAAGGGGTTGGGGTTAGACTAATCTGGTAATTTCAGAATAAAATAAGGGTAGTATAGGTATTTCTACATAGAAGACATTGCTCTAGGTGAAACTAGAACACCCTAGAATCATCTAAAATGGGGCCTCAATTGTAATTTCAGGAGCTTAGGGTAATAACTTAGGCAACAAGTCAAAATTTTCTAGGACTAATAAATAAAATATGAAAATAAAAGAGGGGGAAAAAGTGTGAGTGAAATCTAGAAGCTTCCTCCCCCTCTTCTGCCTATAAAAGGCAGCCTACTTGCCTTCTTTTCCAAGTTTTCAGCCATCTAAAATTCCCCCCAAAAAAGTATTCTACAAGTTTCAATCTCTGAAAAATTCCCCCCAAAGTCTCCACAAGTTTAGAATCTAGAATTTGAAATTCAAACCAAAACCAGATCTGAGATTCTGAAGCTCCCTTAGGTCTTTGTTCTTTCAAAAAAACAAAAAAAAAGTTACAGAAAATCCCAAAAATACTGTTACATTTAGTTCCTTAGATCATTTTCCAGTTTTTAGCAACTGTCTCGAATTTCTAGCCTAGATAAATATGAAAAATAGCATGAAGTTCCTTGTGATCAGCTGTTGAAGTTTCAGAGTGTGTTTTGGGTGTATTTTCAACTTCGTTTGGTGTTATTCAAGCTACTTTGATCGGTTTTCTGTCTGATTTGGTGTGAAACATCTACTGGGTTGGAGTTATTTCTGGTTGAGTTCGAGCTTGTGGTTGCTTAGTAAATTCTGGTTGCTGTTGTTGCTGTGCTGACCATTTCTCCTATTTGTTTTTGACCTTTAGGTACACATCTTGTATTTCCCAGGCTTTTGAAATGAAATGAAGTACTGATCAGGCCTCTCTTGTTGAATTCCTTTGTTTTTGACTTGTAATTGATTAGAACTCTATTTTAGTATGTAATCAACTAAGGACTGTATAACTGGACTGAATATCTGGACTGTGTAATGGATTTTAATTCTAATTATGTCAATTCACACGTTAGCATCCAATGTTTAATTTCTGTAATTAAAACTGGGTTGTATTAGGCTGATATGATTGGACTGTTTCGATTTTTTTTAGTTCGTATCAATAGGACTACCTATTGCAGTTGTTTGCATGAACAAGTGTCAGTAGAATAATGTATCATACTAGCCTGATAGGTTGAAGTTGGAATAGAATAAGGACTTGAATATCTTGAGTTTGATACCTCCATATTATTAGTAATCACCTTAGTTTAGTCATCCCGTCTCTGTTTCTAAAATTATTTGCAGCAAGTATTGGATACAATTTGAACAACTTGAAATAAGTTCAGCAGTGTTTTTTTTTTCGTTTGAATTTGTTTAAGTTCCAGTTTCGATTGGGGTCTGTTAACGGATCAAGGCTTAACAGCCTATTTCTGAGTAATGTGGGCCTCAGTTTCTGCTGATGTGCAGCCCCGCCGAGTTGTAATTAGCCCCTCATTTGGGCCGGCATTAGCCCTGAATGTTTAATTGGCCTCTCAGGATCTGGGCTGATTAATGTCTCTTTCTATTTGGGTTATGTTGAGGCCCAATGTGACGAAAACCCAATCCACCATAGGTTCTGGTACGGGTTTTGGACCGTTAATGAAATTAAATTGGGTTATATATATAGTCATTAATAGAAGAATTATAGTCCTTTTAGGATATCCTTTAAAATATTCGAGGTACGCCGCGCCAAATAAAATCACAAATTGCGTGGCCCTCTTATTCATATTTAAAATACTTTAGACCTCGGGGCGAGCCATTTAGCGAATTTTATGGCCTTCCGCAAAGTTAATAATATGCTAGTTGCTTTAGGCCCGGCCTTTAATAATATTACCTTCCTAAATTCGGGTGCGCATTTATGTGACCCAAATCCAAATCCAAACAATGTTAAAATATGCCGAAGACCGCGGGTGCATTTATGTGACGTGGTTCAAGACGTGTTTTAACAGCGTTGCAATATTCCTAAAAATGAAATAAAGCGGTAAAAGCTAAAATTTGCATACAGGTTCATAATTGTTTAAAATGAGATAATTAAGCCGAATATGACAGTTGAGCGACCGTGCTAGAACCACGGAACCCGGGAATGCCTAACACCTTCTCCCGGGTTAACAGAATTCCTTACTCGGATTTCTGGTTGGCGGACTGTTAAACAGAGTCATTCTTTTCCTCGATTCAGGATTCTAAACCGGTGACTTGGGACACCATAAATCTCCCGAGTGGCGACTCTGAATCTTTAATAATAAATCCCGTTTCGATTGTCCTTTAATTGAAAAAACTCCTTTATACTCTTCCGGGGGTGTTGGTAAAAAGGAGGTGTGACAGCCTTGACACGGTATTCACTGTTCCCCGAGCATTTCATAGACTCCTTTGAGATGCTCATGGATTCTTTCATCAAGGCTCATGCCGGGGCCAGAAAAGAACAGGCCCGAAAGGCCGACATATTCAGGATTGTGCAAGGAAAATTCGAGTTGCTACGAGAGTTCCTTACCCGATTCCAGAAGGAGAGAATGTTGCTCCCGGCTGTCCTGGATGAATGGGCGGCTGAAACATTCACCAAGGGACTGAATCCGAGAAGTTCAGATACTTCCTGGAAACTAAAGGAAAGCCTGCTTCAGTTTTAAGTAATGACTTGGGCGGATGTCCACAATCGGTACGAATCAAAGATGATTAGGTTGGCTTCCTAGTGTCGACCAAAGTATGGGAGACAAAGAAAAATCAAAAGATGATTTCGACACAGACAGACGACCTTCGAGGGGCCAATTTTTGCCTTACAAACGAATCGAAAGCCACGGCAGAGGCTTTCGGACAGCGGACAGGTTCACCATCGATAGAAGGACTGGTCGCAGTCCGAACAATATATCACTGTAGCATAAATATGCGTCAGGGTCATGGGATCCTTCCTACCCCAAGCTATTAGAATACAATTTCAATGTCAGCATAGTAGAGTTGGTGTCAACCATGAGAAACATCAAAGAAGCACGGTTCACTGTGGTGCGAATATCACGGGATGAATGGCCAACAGATTAGGACTGTCGATATCTCCGGAAGAAGTGGAAACACTATTAAAGAATGGTCATCTCAGAGAATTCTTAAGTGACCGAGCTAAGAACAATTCTGGTCGTAACCGGGACACTACAGAACCCTCGAAAGCAGGAGAAGATCCCCCGCGCCAAACGACATAATCTTCGAAGGGAATGAAATCAACGGAGTCACCTTCTCGGCAGCAAAAAAGACGAAAGTATCAATAACCCATAGCAAGAGGCTCCGGGAAGTCGCTGAAGACAATATCATTTTCATAGAGGAGGACGCAGACGGATTGCTGCTAACACACAACGACGTGCTGGTAATTTCTTTAAATGTGCTAGATTTTAAAATTAAACGTGTTCTAGTGGATCCAGGAAGTTCGGCTAATATCATACAATGGAGAGTATTAGAGCAAGCTAAACTTACCAGAAGCATTATTCCGGCCACAATACTCCTTGCCAAATTCAACCTCGCGAGCGTGACAACCTGAGGAGAGATTTTTCTTCCCACAAATGCCGAAGGGGTAATGAAAACAACTCTTTTCGAAGTGGTAGACGGTGATATGGGATATAACATTATTCTGGGGAGACTATGGTTGCATGAGATGAAAGCTGCACCATTAACATATCATTGGTTGCTGAGGTTTCCAATGCCCCAAGGGGTTAAACAGATAAGGGGTGACCAACCAGAGGCTAGGGAGATGAACATAATTTCGGTCTCCAGCAGCAAAGGAAAAAGACACGCGGCATAGCAACTACAGGAACCGGCGCCTTCTCCCGAACTAGAGAAAGTTAGACCGGGGGCAGAAACGTCAAAATATTATCAGGTGCCAAGGTATTTCCATGTTCTGCAAGAGATGAATGCAACAAAATCCACAGCGGAAGAGCTTGAGAAAGTTGAATTGTTCGAAAAATTCCTAGAAAGGAAATTCCACTTGGGGACAAAATTACACCCCGAACTCATGTCTAGCTTTATTGAATTTCTTAAATCTAAATGCCGATTGTTTTGCATAGTAGCATGCGGAAATGACAGGTATCCCGACGGAGGTAGCCGTACACAAGCTAAGTATGGATCCCAACATACCTCCGGTAAGACAAAAGAAACTCCCTATTGCGGAAGTCAGGAATAAATTTGTCAAAAACGAGGTAACTCGCTTATTTAAGCGTTAATTCGAGAGGTAAAGTATCCTGACTGCTAGCTAATGTAGTCGTAGTTCCTAAGAAAAACAACAAATTTCACATGCGTGTAGATTATAAGGACTTGAATAAGGCGTGCCTGAAAGACTCGTTCCTGCTGCCAAACATTGATCAAATGATCGATGCAACAGCCGGGCACGAGTTAATGAGTTTCCTTGATGCGTATTCCGGGTACAACCAAATTAAGATGAACCCGGAGGACTGGGAAAAGACTTCATTTATAACAAATTTCGGCATATATAGCTATAATGTGATGCTCTTCGGGTTAAAGAACGCCAGAGCCACTTATCGGCGGCTCGTGAACAAGATGGTTAAAAAACAAATAGGAAAAACTATGGAAGTTTATATAGAAGATATGCTCGTTAAGTGTTTGAATGCAGGTGATCAACTTAAGCATCTGTAAGAAACTTTTGATATCCTAAGGAAGTATAGAAGCTTAACCCTGAAAAATGCGTGTTAGGGGTCAGCTCCAGCAAGTTCCTTGCATTTTAGGTATCGCAAAGGGGCATTAAGGTAAACCCCTACAAGATCAAAGCCATTGAAGATATCCCAGACCAACTAGCAAACGTGAAGCAAGTTCAAAGACTCACAAGGAGATTGGCAGCCTTGAGCAGATTCATTTCTCGGTCATCAGAAAAATGTCACCGTTTCTTCGCACTGCTCAAAAAGAAAAACAACTTTGAATGGACCTCGAGTGCCAGCAGGCTTTGAGAGATTTTAAAAAGTACTTGCTAAGCCCTCCACTACTTTCTAAACCAAAGGAAGGTGAAGCACTGTTAATCTACCTCGCGGTCTCGAAAGTCGCGGTAACTGCAGTTTTAGTCCATGAAGACGAAGGTATGCAGTCTCCCATTTATTATGTTAGTAAAATTTTAACGGGAGCAGAAACTCGCTACCCATATTTGGAGAAACTGGCCTTAGCTCTCGTAGTCGCTGCTCGGAAGCTGAGGCTCTGCTTACAATGTCACCCGATAGTCGTGGTGACCACTTTCCTTTTGCGAAACATCCTTCACAAACCCAAACTTTTGGGTAGATTGGCCAAATGGGACGTCAAAATGAGTGAGTTCAACATAGAATATAAACCAAGGACTGTAATTAAGTCATAACTCTTGGCTAATTTTGTGGCCGATTTCAGTCCTGGATTGCTGACTTTAGCAACCAAAGAAGAAGTAATGGTGTCGGAATCGACATCAGGGGTTTGGACCTTGTTTACGGACGTAGCTTCCAACTTAAAAGGGTCCGAGCTTGGTATAGTAGTAATCATGCCTTCGGGGGAAACCCTCAGGCAAGCTATCAAAACGGTTCCTTTAACTAACAATCAAGAAGAGTATGAAGCTGGGGACTTGACTCCGAGGTCATCGAAATCAAATGCGACTCACAACTGGTGGTAAATCAGGTCTACGGGATCTTTGAAACCAAAGAGGAGCGCATGCAACAATACATGGTGAAGGTCTAGGCTCTGTTGGCGCGATTCTGGGAGTGGTCAATTACTCATATCCCGAGGGAAGGTAATGTAGAAGCAGACACATAGGCTAACCTCGGATCATCGATTGAAATAAAGGGATCGTAATCCGGGATCATAGTACAACCGATGAACTCAGTCCTGGAGATGGTTACTACGAGGTAAATACGACTAATTTGGTCTGGGACTAGAGGAATGAAATTATCAATTATCTCGAGCACGGGAAGCTACCCGAAGACCCCAAAGCATCCCGGGCGCTGCGCTCTAAAGTAGCGAGATATAGTTTCAAGAGAGGCCAATTGTATAGAAAATATTTTCAAGGACCGCTGGCCCATTGCTTAGGGGCATCCGAAGCTGACTACGTCATGCGAGAAGTCCTCGAAGCGATATACGACAACCATTCGGGCGCAAATTCCATGTACTGAAGTTGGTAAGGCCAGGATATTATTGGCCCCGCATGGATCGAGATGCCAAAGACTTCGTACGAAAATATGATAAGTGCCAACGCTACGCACCACTGGTACATCAACCGGCAGAACCAGTACATTCGGTTCGGTCCCCGTGATCGTTCATGAAGTAGGGGATGGACATCGTCGGACTACTGCCACCAGCTCCCGAAAAGGTACGCTTTCTTTTAGTTTTGACTGACTATTTTTCTAAGTGGGTAGAAGCAGGTCCTTATAAGAAGATCGGTGAACGCGAAGTGGTGGATTTCTTGTGGGAAAATATAATTTGCAAGTTTGGAATACCAAAAGAGATGTAATGGGCCACAATTTATTGGTGCAAAAGTCATAAAGTTCCTCGAAGATTTAAAAATAAAGAGGATCACATCTTCACCCTATCATCCGAGTGAAAACGGCCAACCGAAGTCAATGAACAAAGTGATTATACAAAACCTCAAAAAAAGGTTGGAAGCAACTAAAGGTCGTTGGCCCGAGGAGTTACCCGGGGTTTTATGGGCAAATGAGACAACAGCCAAATTGAGAACAGAAGAAACTCCCTTTTCCCTTGTGTACGGTGCTGAAGCTTTAATCTCGGTGGAAGTAGGGGAACCACCTTGGGATATTTCACAGCAGATGAAGAATCAAACAGTGAAGCAATGCTAGTCAAGTTGGAGCTACTCGATGGGCGCATGGACTTGGCGCTAGGGCTGTGCATACTTTGGTAAATACCGAATTACCGTACCGAAACCGAAAATTTTGGTATTTGGTATACGGTATTTTGGTATTTGGTATGGTATTTGGTTTAAATTTTAAAAAAAAATTGGTATTAGGTATGGTATTTGGTATTTTAAAATAAAATACTGAAATACCGATACCGTACCGAAATATATATATTATATTATACAAAATATATATTATCAATTATAACATAAATATAAAAATCTAAAACTTTACTTTCCTTTATTCTCTAAGTTCATCAATTAACTCTAAACAAGTAAAAAGACATTTCTAACGATCAAATATTCTTTTATGTACAATTTTCTCTATTTGGGTCGATATTTGCTAGTTTTGGACAAAAATTTTGTCAAAAAACATTTTCAGTTTTGTATTTTTGAGAACTTTAATTAAGATTATTAGAGTCTATGGCTCTATGCATTAGTTAGTATTCAAACCGAATAAACTGAAGTTACCGAAAAACCGAAACCGAAAGGAAAAAAAGCGAACCATACCGAATTTAATTAGGTACGGTATTGGTATAGGATTTTAAGAAATCGAATACCAAAAATACCGAACCGAAATGTCTAAATACCATACCGTACCGACCGACGAACACCCCTACTTGGCGCATGTAACAATGGCAGCCCAAAAGCAGAGAATGGAGCAGTATTATAATCGAAGAGCCAACCTCCGTTATTTCAAAGTAGGAGACTTGTCCTAAGGAAAGTAACTTAAAATACCCGAGAGCACAATGCAAGTAAACTAGGTCCAACATGGGAAGGCCCGTACCGGGTTTCAGCTGTCACCGGGAAAGGTTCATATGAATTGGAACGCCAAAATGGCGAAATGTTGCCAGCAATTGGAACGTGGTGCACCTCAAAGATATTATTGCTGATGAACATCATCCAAACTGAAAGTATGTGCTACACTCTTTTTTCCTTCGTCTAGTGTTTGTTCCAATTGGGTTTTTCTGGAAAAGTTTTTAACGAGGCAGCAACAGAAAACATACTACAAAGAAAGCTTTAACAGCAGCAATAAGACCTTTAATAGAAAGGCACACAAGCAAAGATCCACTTCGGAATGGTTAGATAGTCTTTTGCTCTATAGCCAAATTTCCACTGGGAAATTAAGTTTGCTATGGGACAAAGGTTACCTGACCGTTCAGTAGTGCAAACCATTAAAGGATTATTAGATAGCTTTTGCTCATTAGCATAAATTCCTAAGGGGAAGAGAAGTTTGTTACCGAGCATAAGATTGTCTAGCAATTCCTTAGTGGGGTCCTCGAAGGTGCAAGACTTTCAGTGTTCCAATTCGCATTCTTCGCATTCGAACACTGGGGGGAATGATATGAGGATAAGGCAATAATGACTGCCACGTCGACCGGAGAACGAAAATTGGAAACATAGTTGTATCGTTAGGATCGGGGACTGCATAGCCAGCCCTGTAGAAATAAGTTGTACAAATTAGACACAAGTAATGTCATTTTTTTTCAGCATAGTAAATGCTTATGTACTTCTCTTTTTGAAAATAGGAGGAATAAAATGAAATTCTCTTATTTTTATCTTGTTTCTTGTCCGAACTATGAATTAACTTTTTCATATGAAAGTTAAACAAGTACTTCAAATGCTAGTGCCGTAATGAACATGAGACGTCCTCTTTAAGAACACTGTAAACATAAGAGGGCCCTCTCTTATAGAAACCCTCACAATAAAGGGCTGGTTTCGGAATAATTTATGCCCGGAATCAAAATGCCTTCGGGGAAAAATACACCCTAAGCCTTGCACAAAAAGAAGCAAAAAGTAAATTTGCGCAAATATTTAACCCTCACGATAAAGGTTTGATTTCTGACGAGTTTGTGCCCGTAATACAAATGCTTTTGGGGAAAAGAATACACCCAAGGTCTGGCATAATCAGATGCAAACAAAAAAACTTGCGCAAAACTCTTAAGAAAAAAGAAGATAAGGCAAAGAACTTGCATAAATAAATCAAACGAAATAAAGACTCAAACAATACTTGAGCAAAAAGACGTTTTTATTTACAGTCACATGCCAAAATTGCATAGATACAAGAATTGGAAAAAGAAAAGAAAGGCTAAAGTGCAGTATCTCTAGAACCCGAAGGAAGAGAAGTGTCCATGCCCCCGGTAAAAATGGATGCATCCGCCGATGGCCCAACAATTTGGTCTCCAACAGTTTGGCCTTCAATATCACTATCCTCCGATTCTTCTTCAGTTCCCGAGAACTCTGAACCGGAACCGGAACCAGAAGGACTAGGAGCATCAGGCCCTATCGGGAGACCACTTTTAGCAGCCAACTCAAGCTCACGGGCCTTAGCGATTTCAGCATCAAAGTCTTCTTCTTCTCCACTCCATTCTTCTTCCTCCACTATTTTCACTTTTCTTGATTTCAATGCAGACTTGATTCTTTTAGCCAAAGTAGATGGCTCAGCAGACTTTGTTTTTGAAATAGACTTCTTTGTGGAAGTCTTGACTTTCTTTGCTTTTGGAGTCATAACCTCCATTTCTTTTGTCTCCTCTTCATCCCGAAGGACCAGGTCCATCTCATCAGTTTCAACTGCCTCAACAGGCTCAACCACCTTCTTCTTTCCCTTATCAACAACTTTTTCTTACTTGCTTCTAAGGCTTTTTCTAGCTCAGCCTCACTTTGATTCTTCTAACTCCTGGTAGCTCTTCCTTTTGTAGGAGGAGTCTCTATAGGGATAGATGAAGTAGCTTTTCTTTTCTTGTTTGCCCTAGCAGTACCAATGACTTTGACTCTTAAACTCCTTTTCCTTTTAGGATTGTAACTGTCAGATACTTTCTCAGTAGGTCTACGAGGCTTTCTTGCTCAGATAGATCAGGTTCTTGAGCATCCTTCCTTAATCGAACCAAGCCCTCAGCAGCTTCTCCAAACCCACTTCCCCCTTTTCTATCACACTCTCTTCTTCTCCAGCAGATTCCTCACTTCAAACTACCATAGCACCTGATTCTTTAGTTAAACCAACATGAGTTGGTGAAGATTCAGCCACTCCATTTCCCATTCCCCTCACAGCACTTCGAGCACCCTCACTCTCCTTTTCTTTTCTCTTTTTATTTTTACCACCAATTTTCCCAGACTCAGTTATTTCAACACCAGCCACAGTTCCTACTAGAACAAACCTAGTTTCCAGATTTGTAGCAACCTTAGAGATGATTTTAGGAGTAACTTTAGGGCCAGATGTTACCCGCTCTGTCTCAGAAGAAACAGTTTCTTCCCCCTCAGTAGCAAACTTGAATGATTCATCAGAAATCTGGGGTTCTTCTTCCCGACTCACTTCTAATTTTTTATTTATTTTCTCGATTTGCTCTCCAGTAGCGACAACTCTTCCTGACTCACTTTTTACCTTTCCTTTCTTAGAGATGGGTGTGGTTGAAGGTGTAACAGATGGTGGGGGTGTGATTTCCTTGGGTGGTAATGAGGGATTCTCAGAGAGGTTAGCCATTTCTGTTCTTGGGTATGAGAAAAGATGAGTTTGAGTGTGTTTGGAAGATGAGAGAAAATAGAGAGAATTTTGACAGCTTGAGAATTAGAAGTGAAGAAACACTAAGGCCTAATCAATTTAAGAAGGGGGTGCTTAATTGGGTAGCGACAACCTTTTTCAGAAGTCTAATAATACTGGAATTCAGTTTGAAAAGACGTTGAAGAGTGTCTCTAGAATCTAGACACTTCATGCGGTTTTGGACTCTTTTTGAACAAACATGTTCATTTCATAACGGGATAAGTTCAAAAGAGTTTGGGATTAAATGGGACTCTCCTCTTAATCATGATCCAAATATAAGTATTCTAAAATATGCAGAGTGGAGAATACGTACCAAATAATCTTGATGAACCGGGTTCTTCACTGAGAAATCTCTTGTGTTAAGTCTGAATTTTCCAAGAAAATAGAGATAATTTAGAGATTAATGAGTCATTTTGGCACATGGCACAAGAGTATACTGATGAAAGTATGAGACTGAGCAAAATCTAATCTAATTATGTAGAAAGATTCACAATTTTCTAACCAATTTTTGAGTTAGAATTGGTTCCTTTTAGGTGATCTTAATCATCCCTAATTATAACATGTTTCTTTCAAAGTGATCTCTACTTAGAGCTTTTGTGAAGATGTCAGCTATTTGCTTGTCAGTAGCACAAAATTCAACAGTGATCAAACCCTTCTCATAGTTGTCCCTCAAAATATGGCGCCTAACATCTATGTGCTTAGTTCTCTTATGATGAACCGGGTTCTTGGTCTACTAATTGCACTAGTGTTATCACAGAATATAGGGACACAACCAACATCAATTCCAAAATCCATTAATTGTTGTTTGATCCACAACAATTGAGCACAACATGAGGCAGCTCAATGCACTCAGCTTCAACAGTAGATAAGGCCACAGAATTTTGCTTTTTGGTAGCCCAAGAAACAAGACATGAGCCAAGAAAGTGTGCCATACCTGAGGTGCTCTTTCTATCCACAAGAAAACTTGCATAATCAGCATCAGCATATCCCACTAAGTTGAAATTAATACCTTTTGGATACCATAGACAAAGGTCAGTGGTGCCTTTTTGGTATCTCAAGATTCTCTTGACAGCAGTCAAGTGAGACTCCTTTGGATTTGCCTGAAATCGAGCACAAAGGCCTAGACTGAAAACAATGTCAGGTCTGCTAGCAGTGAGATATAACAAAGAACCAATCACCCTATACAACTTCTGATCAACAGATGAACCGGGTTCATCTATATCCAATTTTGTGGCTGTTGCTATAGGAGTGCTAATTTCTTTGGAATCTTCCATTTTAAACCTTTTAAGCAACTCTTTCACATGCTTCTACTGATGGATCATAGTTCTACTTGAGCTTTTTTTATTTAGTAAGCCTAAAAAGAAAATTAACTCACCCTCACTAACTTGTAATTACAAGCATCTTTGTAATAACTCTATTACAAAGACTTTACAACTTGACTAACTCTAGCCAAGACCCAAACACAAGGGTTTATGATTTACAAAGGGTTTCCTACAAAATGCTTCAAAACAAGCTTAGTAGGAATTACAATTGAAGAACTATTACAAAGTTACAACTCAGCTAAGGACTTATAATAACTTGATATGGGGAACTGGTCCGTAGCACTGTTGTTCTTTGTTCTTGATACACTTGAGAATTGTTTTCTTGTTGATCAATGACACAGAGTGCTTGAGTAAATTATCTGAGTGTTCAATGGATTTGTTTTACCTTTCTTGATGTTAATAATACACTTGTGACATCACTTGGGATGATGTAAGTAAGGTGGGTAAAAGCACTCGCCATAAAGTTGACTGCTGCACTGTTTCTGCACTGTAGGCAGCAACTTTACAGCTGGGTTAGTTGGCGTGTGCAGTTTCCTTGAGAAACGGTAGCTATCTATTCCCTCTGTTGTTCCTCTGACTCTGAAGAGTTGAACCATATCCCAAGCTGGAATCTTTTGATCTTAAGGTCTTGAGAATGTGTAACAGGTTCCTTATCTGGTTCTTGACAGTAAGTTTGTTAGATTATCAAAACATATAACAAGGTACTTGTAACATATCAATTTCCCCCTTTTTGATGATGACAAACTTATAATTTGAAAATCCTACAAAGAGCCACAAAGAACCAGACAGTGAACCAGAAAGGCCTTAAGTTTTCCCCCGAATCTGTATTCCCTTTTAATCAGTGCACATCATTAATGAATTATGCACAATCTTCTCCTTTTTGGCCTCATAAAAATAATAATCACAAGCTTATAGCAAAAAGAAGTCTAGCTTGAGTTAACTCATGTCACTTGTATGCACACAACATGACTAAAAACAGAGCATAAAGACAAGGCATATACAACAAAAAGGGAAAAACTTGCATTAACATAATTTGGATTTTTCAACAGGAGCAGAGTCAATGTTACTACCACTATCCACAATTCAGAACTACAAAAAAAATACCACAAACATCATCATAAGAACTGACACCGAGGGACTTGACCACAAACTAGATCATAATAAACCAACACTAAAGACTTGACACTGAAGGGACACTGTCCAGAGAGCATTGGAAGGAGGGCTTAGAGGCAGAGGCAAGGGTTTGGAGGACTAAATCCATTCGAGCATTCACTGACATTTGCTCGTTGAGCAGTCTCTCTTTCAGGTCCTTCACTTGTTTCCTGAGCTCAACATTCTCTTTCGTCAGACAAGCAACCTCTTCACTTTGAGAACTACTGGAACCAGGTGCCTCATGTAGCTGACTTAACTGAGTCTTAAGAATAGCATTCCTTGCCTTCAATTGCTTTATCTTAGCAGTAGAACTATTCTGAGCATTGATCAACTGAGATATGGTACAAGTGCTTCCAACCTCTCCAACTTTCTCAATACACTCACATTCTTCAAGAGTAGCTTTGGAGAAAGTTTGCTTCTTGGTGCCCATTTTAGCTTGACCCAGAGGAACCTTGAAGTGCTCAAAAACTTTGGTGAGAAGGAATCCATATGGCAGCCCATGATTACCATATTTAAAATCTGACAATTTATTCATGTGCTCTATCATGATCCCAGGCAGGTTGAAGGTAGTGAAGTTGTCCAGTGCTTCCATGAGGAAGAGGTCTGCACGAGAAGTGATAGATCTTCTCTCAACACGAGGCAGCAATACCTTGTTCACCATCTCAAATAGCAGTTGATACACTGGATGGAGGGACTTCTTCTGAACCCGTTCCTCTTGCTGAACTGCTCTGTCCTTCAGGATGGCATTTCTAAAATTTTGAGAGCAAGATCCCTGAACACTAGACAACTCTTAAGCAGGCACACCCAGAATAGACCCCAATGCAGTAGAGTCCATTACCATATCAACTCCATTTACCAACACATAGATGTGATCATCCTCAACTTTGAATAAGTCGGCATCGAAATTTTGAACTTCCTCCTCATACACCTTTGGAGCATTACTTGTGAACAAATGTGTCCACTGTTAGAACTCACAGATCTCAACCAGCTGTCTCATACTAGCATCCTCCAAGATGTCAGGGGCAAATGTGCGGCCCCATAGCACCTTTTGGCTCCTCAATCTCTCTCTCCCTGCACTCCTTGGATAACCAACTTTGGCCTTCTTTGAGGAACCAGATTCCTCATCATTATCAACTTTTCTTTTAGCAGACTTGCGAACATTCTTCTCTTTTTCATTAGGCTTCACAGACTTTTCACCCAATTCTTCCATTACACCGGCATCAGACTCTTCCATAGACTTATCACCAGATGCTTTCACTATATTTTCACTAGAGACAAAATCATCAGACTTGTTCAGATTTTCAGCAGACACAGAAGATCCCCTTTTTGGCTTGGTGGGACCATGCTTATTTGAGAGCTTTCTAGTCAAGGAACATAGAAAGGAACCAGGTTCCTCGGCTTCTTCCTCATCCACATTCACAACAGGCACTGACTTCTCACTCACAGCTTTCCCATCTTTCACAAACTTTCTTCTCCTTGACTTAGCATGGATGTTCTTAAGAGCAGACTCAAGAGCCTCCTTCCTTTGCAACCTTGTAGTAGGTCGCTTAGGAGTAGACACTTGAGCAACCATTGGTCTACGACTAGTCAATCTTGGTATTGGAATATCATCAGAATCCTCTTCACTATCCCCTTTTTCTTCTCTAGCAAAGATATTTCCTCAGGCACCACCATACACAAAGGCTCAGCATCAAAATGAGGAGAGGGAGCAGGGTCAGTGCTGATCTGGGGTTCTTGAGAGGACCCCTGAGTTGGATCCTCCGAAGGGGAATCAGGTCCTCTAGCAAGTTCCCAGTAGCACCTTCCTATGCCGATGGTTCAACAGGCACAAGCTCTTTACCCTCTCCAACAGTCATAGACTCTTCCCCCCGAGTCTCAAACCTATCCTCACCTCCTTCGATAATAACCCCTTTGTTAGCTATAGACAATATGTTTTTATGGCTTCTTTCTCTTGTAAATCCATGGAAATCGTAGAAGAAAAAAAAGTTGTACCTGTAGGCTCAAGATTGGGAATTGAAACATTCACAGAACCAGCAGTTTGATCTACAGTTGCGTCTACATCCAAAGGAAGACTAGAGATTTCCTGATTTTCATCTTCGTCAACAGTAGCCTTTTCACCTAGTTTACTAACGAGGCAGAAGGAGAGCTTGTAACCACAAATCTTTTAGGAGTTGAGATTTTGCGGCTCCTATGAGAACCAGAACTCGATTGGGTAGGAGAGGAGACGGAGTGTGGGATGACTCTGCCATAGGGTTTTGGCAAGTGGTGGTGTTGAGGAAGGAGTCTAATATCGGTGTTTGAATGGCTGAGGACTCAATGGGGGTGTCACTTGGAACACTTGAGGTTTTGTGATTTTCAGCCATGGGGAGAAGTGATGAGTTGAGGAAAAGAGATGGCTAGTTTGAAAGAGAGAAAAAAGAAGGAAAGTTTTAACGTTTGATGTGATGAGATGTGATAGTGATGGATGCATTTAAGATTGATGAGGGATTAGTTAGGAAAAGGTGCCAATTTTGGGAGTCGGGTCGATTTCTAATGGGTGAGACGTTTGGGTTCAAGAGACGCAAAGAAAAGAAACTGATGCACTGATGATGTGGCACTTATTTTAGCCGTTCAAAAATTGTGCATGAGAGAACAGAGAAACTACTAACCTGTGTCAGGAGAACCAGGTTCCTTGACTAATTTTGCATCTGTAAGCTTTGCCCTTTTTATCAGCGTGTATGCATCAATTGCCTATTTGCTCTGTAATCATCATGCGTGTCTACCTGTAATAGTATAGATATGAGTTAGACTTTTCCAGAAAACACATTTTAGCCAATTTTACATGAACATTTCTTTCATAGCCAATCATCAAGGGACCAGGCTTTCAGTTGGGTTTTATCAACCACAGTGCCAAGCGATTTCTTTCAAAATTTTCTCTGCTCAAGGCCTTGGTAAATATGTCTGCAATTTCATCTTTTGTATTGCAGAATTTCATGCAAATGAGCCCCTTTTCAACATTGTCTTTGAAGAAGTGGTGACGCACATCACTGTGCTTGGTCCTCTTATGTTGGACAGGATTTTTGGCCATCTTAAGTGCACTTGTATTGTCGCAAAAGAGAGGCACACAATCTGAGAACACTCCAAAGTCTTCTAGCTGCTGCTTGATCCACAACAATTGAGCATAGCAAGAAGCACCAGCTACATATTCTACTTCTACAGTTGAGAGTGCCACTGAGTTTGCTTGCTTGTACCCCATAAGATTAGACAAGAACATAGGAAATGTGCCATTCCAGATGTGCTTTTCTTGTCTACCAGATATCTTACATAATGAGCATCATCATATCTAACAAGATCAAAGTTGTCACCTGAGGGATAGTAGAGAACCAGGTCCTGCGTTCCTTTGAGATATCTCAATATTCTCTTAGCAACCTTCAGATGAAATTTCTTTGGATTGGATTGAAACCTTGCACAAAGACCCACGCTGAAAAAATGTCTGGTCTGCTTGCAGTGAGATACAAGAGTGACCCTATGATCCCTTTATACATGGTCTGATTTACAGGGAACAAGGTTCATCCATGTCTAGACGAGTGGCTGTGGTAATAGGAGTGTCAATAACTTTTGATGCTTCCATGTCAAACCTTTTCAGCAGCTCCTTGATGTACTTCTGCTGAATTATCAATGTTCCCTTTTGAGATTGCTTCACTTGAAGTCCCAGGAAGAAATTTAATTCTCCCATCATACTCATCTCGAACTCACTCCCCATGAGTTTTGCAAATTCTTCACAAAGAGAGTCAGCTGTGGCTCCAAAAATGATATCATCAACATATACCTGAACATTGAGCAAGTTCCTCCCTCGTTTCTTCAGAAAAAGAGTGTTGTTAATTTTCCCTCTTGTAAAGCCATTTTCTAGAAGGAATTTTGACAACCTTTCATACCAAGCCCGGGGAGCCTGCTTTAGCCCATACAATGCCTTGTCCAGTTTGAACACATGCTCAAGATGCTCGTGACACTCAAATCTAGGAGGCTGCTTGACATAGACTTCTTCTTTTAGGTAACCATTTAGAAATGCACTTTTGACATCCATTTGAAACAGTGTGAACTCCATATGAGATGCACAGTCAATAAGAATTTTAGTGGCTTCCATTCGAGCAACTGGAGCAAATTTTTCATCATAATCAATCCCTTCTTCCTGATTGTAGACTTGAACTACAAGCCTTGTCTTGTTTCTTATTGTATTTCCAAATTCATCAAGTTTGTTCCTGAATACCCCCTGGTCCATATGATAGTTCGATCTGAAGGTCGAAGAACCATGTGTCATACCTTGTTCCGCTCAAATTGATGAAGTTCTTCCTACATGGCTGTGATCCAGTTTGCATCTTTCAGTGCTTCCTTGATATTTTTTGGCTCTATTTGAGATAGAAAAGCTGAGAAGGCAAGTGAGTTTCTGGTCTTTGATCTGGTTTGAATTCCTGAATCAAGAGGAGTGACGATGTTATCTAGGGGGTGTGAGCTTTTGTGTTTCCAGTTAGATACCTTAACCTCGTTGTGAGAAGGTCCAGGTATTTCTGCATGTGAGACTTGATTGCTTCTCATCTCAGCGTGTGGAGTTCCTTGAACAACATCGACAACTCTATTTTCAGCTTCAGTTATTGTAATTGAGGGACCAGGTTCCTGTCGATCAGTTGGAGATATGGTTGCACCATCCTCATTTGATTCCTCAACATGGCTCATCATATCGGCTTTTCCATTTTCCATGTCAATGATTTCACCTAGAACAGATAAAGGTTCTCCATCTTGGTCAACATGCATCCTTCTCACATAAGAGGTGAGATTATCAAAGATCACATGTATACTCTCTTCAACGCATTGAGTCCTTTTGTTGTATACCTTGTAAGCTATGCTTTGATATGAATATCGTGGAAACACTCCTTCATCACTTTTGGCATCGAATTTTCCAAGAGCTTCCTTTCCATTGTTGATTACAAAATATTTACACCCAAAAGTCCTTAGATGTGTTAGCTTGGGCTTCCCTCCATTCAGCAGTTCATATGGAGTTTTGTTTAGAAGGGACTTGGCCATGCACCTGTTCGCCAAGTAGCAAGCAGTGTTGACCGCTTCTGCCCAAAAAAACTTTGCAATCCCACTATCAATCAGCATTATCCTTGCCATGTCTTCAAGATTTCTGTTCTTTCTCTCCACAACACCATTTTGTTGAGGTGTTCTTGGAGCTGAAAAATTGTGAGAGATACCATTTGGAGTACAGAACTCATTAAATTTTGCATTGTCAAACTCAATCCCATGGTCAGATCTGATGCAAGCTACATTATTACCCAGCTTCACTTGAATCTTTTTGTCGAAGGCAACAAACACTTCAAAGGTTTCATCCTTAGTTATTAGAAACAGAGTCTAGATGAATCTGGAGTAATCGTTAACTATAACGAAGATGTATTTATTTCCTCCTCTGCTTAGCAGTCTCATAGGTCCACATAGATTCATGTGAAGAAGATTAAGTGGCCTTGAGGTACTGACTTCCTTTTTGGGTTTGAATGAGGATCTAACTTGCTTGCCTTTTACACATGCATCACATACTTGTGATCCTTGAAGCTTGACTTGAGCAGACCACGAACCAGATCCTTCCTGACCAATTTGTTCAGCAACGTGAAGCTTGCATGACCCAACCTCCTATGCCATAATTTAGCATCATCGTCAACAACACTTAGACAGCTGAGATCATCGTTCTGCAGAGACTCAAAATCAGCAACATAGATATTTTTGTATCTTCTTGCTACTAGCACCACCTCACCAGTCACTAGGTTTGTGACTGTACATATTTTTGACACAAAACCCACCTTGTTTCCCTTGTCACAGATTCGGGAAACACTTAGCAAGCTGTACTTCAACCCGTTCACGTAATACATTTTCGATTGAGTGTGAGAAAGACTTCCCAATCCTTCCAACTCGTATCCTTTCTTGCCATTTCCAAAGGATACACTCCCTCTTTGTAGGGCATTAAGTGAAAGGAAATCATTTATACTTCCAGTCATATGCTTTGAGCAGCCACTGTCCATGTACCATTGTAAGCTGCTCCCTTTCACTGTTCCCTGCACAAGAAAATCACGAGTTAGACTTAGGAACCCAAACGAGTTTGGGTCCCATGTAATAAGGATATGGGTGAATGAGGGATCTTCTGGTCCAAGCAGGCATCATGCGTTTTTTATATGAGGGACAAGGTTCCCTACCAGTAGTTACTTTTTCAGCAAAAACTTTATTTTTCTGCTGTGACTAAAATCTGGCCTTACAGTTTTCTTTAAAGTGCCTAGTGTTACCGTAGTGAGTGCAAAGTCAATTGTCAGGTATAGTAACGTACTTGCTACAAGGGTTGTAGGGAATCTTTTCCCTTTGGAACCCAATTGCCTGCCTGTTTCCCCCAATGTTGGTGTACATGGCAGTGATAGCATCAGAGGACCAGGTCCACTTAAGTGATTTTTCAAGATCACTCTTCACTCTACCTAGTTCTTCCCGAAGTTGTTTGTTTTCTCAAGCTCAACACACAGACTAGACTTCACTGAATTTAACTCACTTTCAAGCTTAATATGTGCCTCACTTGCAACTTCCTTTCCCTTTTGAGAATTTTCAGGCCTACTCTCCATTTTAAGTTCCCCAATTGTTTCCTTCAAGTCCACTACCACCACTAATAGGTCTTCTCTCTCATGCTCAATGTTAGCAATTCTCTCAGTTAATACTTCTTTTTCCTTTCTTACAAACTCAATGGTCTCTTTTAGGTCTACCATAACGACCATTAGATCATTTCTTTCATGTTCTACATTTGCAATTTTTTCATCTAAAGCATCCTTTTCTTTCTTCAGGTTCTCAATTGTTTCCTTTAAATCAACTACAATGACTACTAAGTCATCACTGGTTTGTTATGCTTCTCCTAATTCCACGGTTAAAGCATCTTTATCATTTATAAGACTGTGACAAGCATCAATTAACAGATTTTCCAATGACATGTGTTTTTTAGGAGAATAAGATTTCAGATTTCTTTGAATATCCAAAAAATTTACCTCAGCATCGTCGTCATCTTCATCATCATTAGACTGAGCCATCAAGGCAAAAATTGAGTCATACTCAGTTGCTTCACTTTCCACTGCCATCATTGAACTATCACCATGATCATTTTCTTCTTCAGATTTGCTGGAGGAGTCTCCCCATGCAGCAAGAGCTTGCTTTACAACATTGTCAGCGGCATTATTTCTCTTGAAGCGTTTATTAGGAACCAGGTTCCTTTTGGCTACTTTGTCAAAGTTGCTTTTGTACTGATCTTGCTTTAGGAGAGGGCAAACCTTGACGAAATGTCTTGCCTTGCGACATTTATGATAGAGGTCATATTTTTTTGCTTGCTAGAATTTCCTCTTTTTGGAATGCCTCCATTCCTGCGAACCATCTTCTGGAATCTTCTTGTCAAGTAGGTCATATCACCATCCTCACCACTTGAATCATTGCTGTCTGTCATGAGGACCAGGTTCTTCTCCCTTTTGGGCTCTCTTCTTTCATTGTCCCATTTCATATGTTTTCAGATTGCCGAAAAGCTCATCAATGGTTAGCTCTTGCAAGTCCTTCGCCTCTGTAATAGCATTCACTTTGCTTTCCTAAGAACTGAGCAGCACACTAAGGATTTTTCTGACAAGCTTGTTTCTTGAAATAATTTCACCAAGAGAGTGAAGCTCATTAATGATAGAGGTGAACCGAGTATGCATATCTTGGATGGATTCATCATCTTTCATCATTATGAGCTCGTATTCAGTTGTGAGCATGTCGATCTTTATTTCCTTAACCTGTGTTGTTCCTTCGTGAGCTGTCTGAAGGGCTTCCCAGATTTCCTTGGCTAACTGATATGCCGATATCCTGTTGATTCATCAGGACCAATGCCACAAACAAGAATTTTCTTTGCACAAAAATTCTTTTCAATGGCCTTTCGAACAGCGTCATTGAATTCCTTCCTCGTCTTGGGAATGGCTATAGATGGGTCACCAAGATTTTTGGTAGGAACAAAGGATCCATCATAGATAACAATCCCATAGCCTGAATCTTCAGCCATGATGAAGTCGTGTATCCTAGTCTTCCACCATCCATAATATTGACCGTTGAACCTTGGTGGTCTGTAAGTAGACTGGCCTTGTTCGAAGTTTGGTGGAGGAGCCATGAGGATCCTTTCTAGGTATTAATCGGATAGAAAGAACCCGCTCTAATACCAATTGATAGAATTTAAGGGTCCACCAAACTCTAAAGAGAACCAGGTTTTCTATCAGTTTCAACAGAACACATGCACATTGTAGTAAGTAAATGACAAGAGGAATTTTATGTGGAGAATTCTTAGCTGACCGGGATTAAAAACCACGACCTGCCCTTGTAGGATTTCAACTTTACTACTAAGCAACTTTCAGATTACAACCTATGCAACCTAGGAATTTACCTCTTAATCCCTCACTAACTTGTAACACTCTATTACAAGCCACTTTGTAATAACTCTATTACGAAGACTTTACAACTCGACTAACTCTAGCCAAGACACAATCACAAGGGTTTATGACTTACAAAGGGTTTCCTACGAAATGCTTCTAAACAAGCTGAGTAGGAATTACTATTGAAGAACTATTACAAAGTTACAACTCAACTAAGGACATACAATAACTTGATATGAGGAACTGGTCCGTAGCAGTGTTGTTCTTTGTTCTTGATGTACTTGAGAATTGTTTTCTTGTTGATCAATGACACAGAGTGCTTGAGTAAATTCTTAGAGTGTTCAATGGATTTGTTTTACCTTCCTTGATGTTAATAATACACTTGTGACATCACTTGGGATGATGTAAGCAAGGTAGGTAAAAGACACTTGCCATAAAGTTGACTGCTGCACTGTTTCTGCACTGTAGCATGTGCAGGTAGCAACTTTACAGCTAGGCAGTTGACTTATGCAGTTTCCTCGGGAAACGATAGCTATCTGTTCCCTCTGACTCTGAAGAGTTGAACCATATCCCAAGTTGGAACATTTTGATCTTAAGGTCTTGAGAATGTGTAACAGGTTCCTTATCTGGTTCTTGACAGTAAGTTTGTTAGATCATCAAAACATATAACAAGGTACTTGTAACCTATCAATTTCCCTCTTTTTTGATGATGACAAACTTGTCATTTGAAAATCCCACAAAGAGCCACAAAGAACCAGACAGTGAACCAGAAAGGCCTTAAGTTTCCCCCTGAATCTGTATTCCCCTTTGATCAGTGCACATCATTATTCAATTATGCACAATCTTCCCCCTTTTGGCCTTATAAAAAGAATAGTCACAAGCTTATAGAATAAAGAAATCTAGCTTGAGTTAACTAATGCCACTTGTGTGCACACAACATGACGAAAAACATAGCATAAAGACAAGGCATATATAGCAAAAGGGAAAAGCTTGCATTAACATAATTTGGATTTTTCAATAGGAGCAGAGTCAATGTTACTACCACCATCCACAATTCAGAACAACAAAAAAATACCACAAACATCATCATAAGAACTGACATTGAGGGACTTGACCACAAACTAGATCATAATAAACCAACACTAAAGACTTGACACTGAAGGGACACTGACGAGGGAGCACTGGAAGGAGAGGGCTTAGAGGCAGAGGCAAGGGTTCGGAGGACTAAATCCATTCGAGCATTCACTGACATTTGCTCGTTGAGCAGTCTCCCTTTCAGGTCCTCCACTTGTTTCCTGAGCTCAACATTCTCTTTGGTCAGACGAGAAACCTCTTCACTTTGAGAGATACTAGAACCATGTGCCTCTTACAACTGACTTAACTGAGTCTCAAGAATAGCATTCCTTGCTTTCAGTTGCCTTATCTCAGCACTAGCACTATTCTGAGCATTGATCAACTGAGATATGGTAGAAATGCTTCCAACCCCTACAACTTTCTCAATACATTCACATTCTTCAAAAGTAGTTTTGGAGAAAATTTGCTTCTTGGTGCCCATTTTAGCTTGTCCCAAAGGAACCTTGAAGTGCTCAAAAACCTTGGTGAGAAGGAACCCATAAGGCAGCCCATGATACTATCTTTAAAAGCTGCCACTTTATTCATGTCCTCTATCATGATCCCAGGCAAGTTGATGGTAGTGAAGTTTTCCATTGCTTCCATGAGGAACAGGTCTGTACGAAAAGTAATAGATCTTCTCTCAGCACAAGGCAGCAATACATTGTTCACCATCTCAAATAGCGGTTGATAAACTGGAAGGTGGGCCTTCTTCTGAACCCGTTCCCCTTGCTGAACTGCTCTGTCCTTCAGGATGGCATTTCTAAAATTTTGAGAACAAGATCCCTAAACACTAGACAGCTCTTAAGCAGGCACACCCAGAATAGACCCCAATGCAGCAGAGTCCATTACCATATCAACTCTATTTACCAACACACAGATGTGATCATCCTCAACTTTGAATAAGTCGTCATAGAAACTTTGAACTTCCTCCTCATACACCTTTGGAGCATCACTTGTGAACAAATGTGTCCACTGTTAGATTTCACAAATCTAAACCAGCTGCCTCATACCAGCCTCCTCCAAGATGTCAGGGGCAAATGTGCGGCCCCATAGCACCTTTTGGCTCCTCAATCTCTCTTTCCCAGCACTCCTTGGATCACCAACTTTGGCCTTCTTTGAGGAACCAGGTTCCTCATCAGTATCAGCTTTTCTTTTAGCAGACTTGCGAACATTCTTCTCTTTTTCATTAGGCTTCACAGACTTTTCACCCAATTCTTCCATTACACCGGCACCAGACTCTTCCATAGACTTATCACCAGATGCTTTCACTATATTTTCACTAGAGACAAAATCATCAGACTTGTTCAGATTTTCAGCAGACACAGAAGATCTCCTTTTTTGGCTTTGGGGAACCATGATTCTGTGAGAGTTATCTAGTCAAGGAACCAGGTTCCTCGGCTTCTTCCTCATCCACATCCACTATAGGCACTGACTTCTCACTCATAGCTTTCCTATCTTTCACCAACTTTCTTCTCCTTGACTTAGCTTGGATGTTCTTAAGAGCAGACTCAAGAGCCTCCTTCCTTTGCAACCTTGTAGTGGGTCGCTTAGGAGTAGACACTTGAGTAACCATTGGTCTATGCCTAGTCAATCTTGCTATTGGCATATCATCAGAATCCTCTTCATATACCTTTTTTCTTCTATGGACACAGATATTTCCTCAGGCTACACACAAAGGCTCAGCATCAAAATGAGGAGAGGGAGCAGAGTCAGTGCTGACCTGGGGTTCTTGAGAGGACCTCTGAGTTGGATCCTCTAAAAGGGAATTAGGTCCTCCAGCAGGTTCCCGAGTAGCACCTTTCTATGCCGATAATTCAACAGGCACAAGATCTTTACCCTCTCTAACAGTCTTAGACTTTTCCCCCTGAGTCTCAAATCCATCCTCACCTCCTTCGATAATAACCCCTTCGTTAGTTGTAGGTAACATGTTTTCTATTGCTTCTTTCTCTTATAAATCCATGGAAATCGCAGATGAAGAAGGAGTTGTACCTGTAGGCTCAAGATTTGGAACTGAAGCATTCATAGAACCAACAGTTTGATCTACATTTGAGTCTTCATCCAATGGAAGACTAGAGATTTCCTGATTTTCTTCTTCGTCAACAGTACCCTTTTTACCTAGTTTTTTCGGCGAGGCAGGAGGAGAGTTTGTAACCATAAATCTTTTAAGAGTTGAGATTTCGTGACTCCTATGAGAACCAGAACTTGATTGGGTAGGAGAGGAGATAGAGTATGGCGGTGACTCTGCCCTAGGGTTTTAGGCTAGTGGTGGTGTTGAGGGAGGAGTCTAATATCGGTGTTTGAATGGCTGAGGACTAAATGGGGGTGTCACTTGGAACACTTGAGGTTTCATGATTTTCAGCCATGGAGAGAAGTGATGAGTTGAGGAAAAGAGATGGGTAGTTTGAAAGAGAGAAAGAAGAAGGAAAATTTTAATGTTTGATGTGAGGAGATGTGATAGTGATGGTTGCATTTATGATTGATGAGGGATCAGCTAGGAAAAGGCACCAGTTTTGGGAGTCAGGTCGATTTCTAACGAGTGAGATGTTTGGGTTCAAAAGACGCAAAGAAAAGAAACTAACGCACTGATGAATGACACTTATTTTAGTCGTTCAAAAATTGTGCATGAGAGAACAGAAAAACTACTAACCTGTGTCAGGAGAACCAGGTTCCCTGACTAATCTTGCATCTGTAAGCTTTGCCCTTTTTACCAGCGTGTATGCATCAACTGCCTATTTTCTCTGTAACATCATGTGTGTCTACTTGTAATAGTATAGATATGAGTTAGACTTTGCCAGAAAACACATTTTAGCTAATTTTACCTGAACATTTCTTTCATAGCCAATCATCGAGGGACCGGGTTCTCAGTTGGGTTTTATAAATCCCAGTGCCAGGTGCTCAAGGCCTTGGTAAATATGTCTACAATATGATCTTTTGTATTGCATAATTTCATGCAAATGAGCCCCTTTTCAAAATTGTCTCTAAGGAAGTGATGACGCACATCAATGTGCTTGGTCCTCTTACGTTGGATAGGATTTTTGGTCATGTTGAGTGCACTTGTATTGTCGCATAAGAGAGGCACACAATTTGAGAACACTGCAAAGTCTTCCAGCTGCTGCTTGATAACAATTGAACACAGCAAGAAGCAGCAACTACATATTCTGCTTCTGCAGTTGAGAGTGCCACTGAGTTTTGCTTCCTTGTACCCTATGAGATTAGACAGGAACCCAAGAAATGTTCCAATCCAGATGTGCTTTTCCTGTCCATCAGATATCCTGTATAATGAGCATCAACATACCCAACAAAATCAAAGCTGTCACCTAGGGGATAGTAGAGAACCAGGTCCTGCGTCCTTTGAGATATCTCAATATTCTCTTAGCAACCTGCAGATGAGATTTCTTTGGATTGGATTGAAACCTTGCACAAAGACCCACGCTGAAAACAATGTCTGGTCTGCTTGCAGTAAGATACAAGAGTGACCCTATGATCCCTCTATACATGGTCTGATTTACAAGGAACCAGGTTCATCCATGTCTAGACGAGTGGCTGTGGTAATAGGAGTGTCAATAACTTTTGATGCTTCCATGTCAAACCTTTTCAACAGCTCCTTGATGTACTTCTGCTGAACTATCAATGTTTCCTTTTGAGACTGCTTCACTTGACGTCCCAGGAAGAAATTTAATTCTCCTATCATACTCATCTCGAACTCACTCCCCATTAGTTTTGAAAATTCTTCACAAAGAGAGTCAGTTGTGGAATCAAAATGATATCATCAACATATACCTGAACAATGAGCAAGTTCCTCCCTCGTTTCTACAGAAAAAGAGTGTTGTCAATTTTCCCTCTTGTAAAGCCATTTTCTAGAAGGAATTTTGACAACCTTTCATACCAAGCCCGGGGAGCCTGCTTTAGCCCATACAATGCCTTGTCCAGTTTGAACACATGCTCAGGATGCTCGTGACACTCAAATCCAGGAGGCTGCTTGACATAGACTTCTTCTTTCAGGTAGCCATTCAGAAATGCACTTTTGACATCCATTTGAAACAGTGTGAACTCCATATGAGATGCAAAGGCAATAAGAATTTTAGTGGCTTCCATTCGAGCAACTGGCACAAATGTTTCATCATAATCAATCCCTTCTTCCTGATTGTAGACTTGAACTACAAGCCTTGCCTTGTTTCTTATTGATCAGTCTGCATTTTTCAGTGCTTCCTTGATATTTTTGGGCTCTATTTGAGATAGAAAACCCGAGAAGGCAAGTGAGTTTCTGGTCTTTGATCTGGTTTAAATTCATGAATCAAGAGGAGTGATGATCTTATCAAGGGGGGTGTGAGCTTTTGTGTTTCCAGTTAGACACCTGAACCTCGTTGTAAGAAGGTCCAGGTATTTCTGCCTGTGAGCCTTGATTACTTCTCGTCTCAGTGTGAGGCGTTCCTTGAACAGCATCGACAACTCTATTTTCAGCTTCAGTTATTATAATTGTGGGACCATGTTCCTCTCCATCAGTTGGAGATATGGTTGGACCATCCTCATTTGATTCCTCAACGTGGCTCATCATATCAGCTTTTCCATTTGCCATGTCAATGATTTCACCTGGAACAGATAAAGGTTCTCCTCTTGGTCAACATGCTGTCGCGCCCCCTTTTTCCTCGTGGAGTCCGGGTTTCGACATTCATTGGGAACAACTCATTTCCTTTTGGGAATTGGGTATTTGAATTTGAAGAGCAAATAACTCATGAAACCGATTTGCATTACCAGAGACTTGGGTAAGGGCTCGAAATAACCTTGAGGGGTAGGTTTTAGGCACCCCTCGCGCTCCACAATGGTGGCCGGCCGAACTCAAATTACGTGAATTAGTCTTATAAACAGAGAAAGCAAATATAGACAAGTTACATTCAAAACAAGGGGTAAAAGGAGTCCTAGGTTTTTTAGCCTACAGGATCGCTTGTACAATGCTTGGTAATCGTCCCCAAGTTGGAGTGCTACACATAGCATTAGCGCACAGGTCATCATATCCTTTACTACCCAATTACCCTCCCCTTAGTTGTTATATAAGCGCTTTTAATTAAACGAACTCTATGCGTGCATTACCCGTCCCTTCTTTGTGGCCTTGGAGGTATTTAGGACCTCTAATTTAGCAGTTCTAGACTTTCCTAAGGTACATAAAGGAGAAAAATCTAGGCAACAAGTTATTACAATTAGGACCTTCACATAAAGGCAATTAAAGGCTCACTTTTACCTCCTCACATAAGCAGATAATAGCACGTCTCAAACAGCAGGATTTCAGATATCTCAAAGGATCCTAGAGCAGAATATCTAGGTGAGCATGACAAACAGAATATGCAGCATTGTGTTAAAGCAAGGCGATAAAGACCTAATCAGTTTGCCTACTAATTTTAAGACCTGTTGAATCTGGGCAGTTCACAAATAACAAAAGCGTAGTTTTACGGTTTGCAGGATTTTAGTCGCCCTACAAGCTTGCCTAGGCATGTAACAGTTATGTCCTATAAGCATGGTATCTAATCCTTAATCAGGAGTACAATAAACCAATAAACAATTTTAAGCAGGCGATTTAGGTCCTATAGGCATGCTGTTTAGGCGTAATGACTGTTTTTAGACTTGTAGAATGGTAGCAAATGCAGAAATTGATTTAGGATATTATAGGCATGGCATCTAAATGCAGCAATTAGTTTTAAAACCTTATCGACATGCAAAACTGATCTAATCTTGTCGGCATATAGAGATTGATTTACAGGCATGGTGTCTAAAATGCAAAATTGATTTTTAAACCCTATAGGCATGGTATCTAGAATGCAGGTTCGAACCCTATGGGCATGTCATCTAAATGAGAAAACATTGCAATAACTTATAAGCATGGTTTCTAAGTGCTAAATATGCTAAAATCCTATTAGCATGAATCCTAAATGGAGAAATTGATCGAAAAACCTATATGCATGGTATCTACCCATTCCCAACAAAATATGTATAGGAGCCCCCCCTCCCCCAGTTATACTAATTTCCCAATATCTGTTTAAAAAGTAATTAATATTACAACCCCAGCATAAATAAATTACAGGAATAAACAACACTATACTATAGGGGGCCTGGATAGGCCCAAAGCAAAACCTGGGAAACCAGGCCTTCACATAGTCCCAAGTATCACATCTCATAGTGCAAGAGAGGGTATCCTGATGTGTCAAACTTCGCAAGGGCCTCAGGGACCCCGGACAGTGCTCACGCCAAGGTCCTCTTTAAAGATCAACAGCTTGTGCAATGTGGAATAGCCAGCCCCAGTGTGTCAAAGTTCAGAGGAGTCTCATGGACTCCAAAGCAATGCTCACACTGGAGTGACAGGAACCTAGGTATTCTAAGAATTGGAGTGAGAGTGCTTTACAAGAGATAGTTTTGAGAAAATAGTTTTTAGACTCCCAGGAAATAAGGAGAAAACAGGGTCATTCAATTCTTGAAACTTAAGCAAAGGGTCCAACAAACAAACAACATTCAGAAATAGGATCACTTAGTTTAGCTGTTACTAGGTGAGTAAACACAAAGACATGGCATGCTGGGATTAATCAAACAATCACATACAAAAGGGGTAGCAGGGATTTGGAGCAATGTTGATAAGGAGTCTGTGAGATGTGAGCATTTAGAATAGGACAGAAGGAACATGCCAGTGGGGAAGTAGACAGACAGACATCTAATTTATATATGAGCAGGCATGCAGACCAGCTGAAAGCAGAAGCACATAGGTCTAATTAAAACATAAGTAAACAGGCTGAAAGTAAGACACCCGTAGGTTTAATCAAACAGAAGCAGACATGTTATTGTAGTAAACACATGAATTGGACAGAGGTATACACGTTAGTAAACACATAGATTGAACAGAAGTAGACATGCTAGTAAACACATAGATTGAACAGAAGTAGACATGCTAGTAAACACATAGATTGAACAGAAGTTGACATGATAGTAAACACATAGATTGAACATAAGTAGACATGCTGACTACAGGGGAACACCTAAGTTTAATTGAATAGCAGGAAACATATAGTCTAATTGCATAGCCATAAACATAGTAAACATAGAGCATATTGATCTAAAAAATAGGCATACTGATAACATGAAACACATAGTTTAATTGAACAGCAGTAATGGAGGCATACCAGTTGCAAATTTGCAGTAGGAGAGTGAAGTAAATAGGATCAAAGATCTAGTCTTGGCTTCTAGCCGACTAGATAATGCAATAGACAAGTAGCAGTAGGTTGCAATAGAGAGGGAGAGCAAGAATTTTTAAGTGTTTTTCCTTAGGTCTGTGTGTGTATGTGTGTGTGTGTTTGAAACAGATTCCTGTACTTATAGGAGTCGAGTAGTGTAAAGTAAATAAGGCAAGGCAACTTAATATTGTAAATAAGGTAAGGAAAGCAATCAAATAATCAATTAAGCTTGACAGGGCAGACAATCAGAGAATTATTCCTATAAATAACTTGGATTGAGTTTCAAATAAGGCAAGAAGTGAGTCTAACAGCCAATGAAGGTTAGAACCCATAAATCAAGCAATCAATCACACAAATAAGATAACCTGAGCAATTAGAGACCATTATGGGGTCAAACAACCCCTAAATAGGCAAGAGACGTTAATTAAGAATCTTAGGATTAAGGAAAGCAAGCAGAAATTCAGTAAATCTTTTCAGCAAAAAATGAAACCCTAGATAATTGAGTTAGTCAGTCAATTATTCAAAACAATAACGGACAAAATGTTGAAGCGAACAACGAATAGTCAAACAATCAAGCCTGGAACATAGTCATTACCGAAAGATTAAACAGAAACACAAGAATTTTCGGAAAAAGCCTTTTACAAGAACAGACGAAGTAGAAACCCTAATTTTGAAAATGCTTAGAGTCGATTAACACCAGGGAATCAGAAGACTTTTAAAGAAAATGGTCATGGAAACTTGAAACCACTTCAAACACAGAGATTTGACCAACCAATAATCAAGGAAACCAAAACCCTAAAATAACAAAGTACCAAAATTGATTGACAGTAAGAAACAAGAGATCTTTAAAGAAAAGTCATTGACGAACTCAGAATCATTCCAGATCTACAAAGATCTGGACGGATTCATGTCCAAAGATAAAGGTTTTGAGGAAAAAGGGGAGGGGTAAAGAGAATCTGGTTTTGAACCAGAGATTTGAACCATAAACATCGAGATAGTAGCACTCACAAATGGAGCTGACCGCAGGCGGACTCTTAAAGAGTCTCGAACAAAATCTGGGCTAGATATTTTGGGATTTCTTTCATGGAATAGCAAAATCAAACAACCAGAAGAAGTAGGAGACAAATGGAGGTCTGAAACAATCGTGGAACCTCATAGAACAGGTAGGAATCGAAGGGATTAGGGCTAGGTTTAGGTGGCGGCGATTAGGGTTGGGTCTCAGGGAGAACGGAGAGGAGAGGATTTTAGGGCAGCTGAACGGAAGAAGTGATTAGGGTTTAGGGGTCTTTTGGACTAAAAAAGGAAAGGGGGAACGGTGGTCATTGATCTCTATGATCAACGACCAAGATCAAAGGGGTTTGGGGCCGGGTAGAGTCTTTAGGTTTGGGCTGGGGTGGATTTGGGCCTGGTTCTAATTGGATTGGGATTGGGGAATTGAAATTGGGCTAGTTTAATAGGCTAGGTCCGAAAAAATGAAAGGGCTATTTGTTAAATACCCATTTAATTGATAAAAACAATTTTAAAAATAATTAACGGATTATAAAAATGATTTTCATGCCTAGAAATGTTTTAAAATAATTACTTAGTATTTAAAAAAATACAAAAAGCTATTTTCTGGAAAAATAATGTAATAATGCATGCATGGGCTATAATTGTAAAGTTATTGCAATTATAACCCCAAAAATGCAAATATGGCTATTTGTGAAATAATTAAAACTTAGTACAAAGGAAAATGATAAAATTAAGCCGCAAAATTATTATAAAACTATTTGTGATGCAATTGGTAATTGTTTATATAAATAAAAATACTAGGATAAATTAATTAAAACCCTTAAAAATGCAAAAATTATGGAAAAATATTAATTGATGCTAATGCATAGTTTTGGAGGTATATATGCATTTTGAATTAATATTATAGGGAAATATTGGGAATCAACAGCTGCCCATCTTTACCCGGGAAGGATGAAAGAGTTTTTGGGTAAAGAAATTATGACCAATTTTGATCGAATGGGATGTTTTGAAAAATAGAGGCCGAACCCTAGTCTTTGAGCTACCTACATATCCCTGGTTTTACAGGAATCGGGCCATGTGTAGTTCTGGAACCAACGGTGAATGAAAGCGATGGAATTGTTATAGGAATTTTCGTATGTTCCGGAAAAGGGTTCTTTTAGGGAGGATAGTATCGGATGGATTTATGTGGAGTTATGAATATGAATCTGAATTGTAACGGATGTATCGCAGGGCAGGTATCTGAACGATCATGGAGTGAAGGCCAGCAATTGATGGGAATCGGTTACGTTTGAAATAACAACAAGGCATAAATGGTATGAGCGAAATCGGAGCGAAAGTTGCTCTCGTTTGAAGAACGGTTACATAGATTACCTGCAAAACTTAAAACACAATGCATGCGAGTATATAGATGATGCAAATTCCCTTTAGACCATGAACGATTGTATTTGGATAGTGGGGATGACGTCCTTAGACTATGATGTCCTGGGCCATGAATTGTGAGATAGGAGATTTGCAGGCCATGAAATGATGTTTTCGGGCCATGAGGATGGTGCCTCTGAACCATGACGCCTTTGAATAATGATGTGCAAGTATTGAGAGATCCTCAGGCCATGACACAGTGTCTTCAGGCTATGAGGATGATGCCTTCGGACAATGACGCCTTTGGATAGGTTGGCTATATGTTGGCCCATGAAGTGCAGAGATATGATAAAAAGTGATAGCAAGACAAAGCTTAGTCTCACGTAGAGTTTGGGGCAGAGCTTAGCCTGAGAGAAGAAGATAGTGCCAAGAATAGAGCAACATTTATGCAGGGAGGGACAATGCTTAGTCCCATGAGAAGGTAGTGCTTAGCCTTATACAGATATGGAGGCAAGGCTTAGCCTCATGCAAGATTTGAGACAGGCTTAGTCTCATGCAAAGAGAAGGCAATGCTTAGCCTTATGCAAATATGGAGGCAGGGCTTAGCCTCATGCAAGATTTGAGACAGGGCTTAGTCTCATGCAAAGAGAAGGCAATGCTTAGCCTTATGCAAATATGGAGGCAGGGCTTAGCCTCATGCAAGATTTGAGACAGGGCTTAGTCACATGCAAGGAGAAGGCAATGCTTAGCCTTATGCAAATATGGAGGCAGGGCTTAGCCTCATGAAAGATTTGAGACAGGGCTTAGCCTCATGCAATGAGAAGGCAATGTTTAGCCTTATGCAAATGTGGAGGCAGGGCTTAGCCTCATGCAAGATTTGAGACAGAGCTTAGTCTCATGCAAAGAGAAGGCAATGCTTAGCCTTATGCAAATATGGAGGCAGGGCTTAGCCTCATGCGAGATTGAGACAGAGCTTAGTCTCATGTAGAGAGAAGGCAGTGCTTAGCCTTATGCAAATATGGAGGCAAGGCTTAGCCTTATGAAAGATTTGGAGGCAGGGCTTAGCCTCATGCAGATGGAGACATAGCTTAGTCTCATGCAAGATTCGGGACAGGGCTTAGTCCCATGCAAATGGAAGGCAGTGCTTAGCCTTATGTAAAATGGAGGCAGGGCTTAGTCTCATGCAAGATTTGAGATAGGGCTTAGTCTCATGCAAAGAGAAGGCAATGCTTAGCCTTATTCAAATATGGAGGCAGGGCTTAGCCTCATGCAGGGTTTGGGACAGGGCTTAGTCCCATGCAAAAATAGAATAAATAGCAGGTGATAGCAGAGTTTTCTTAGCTGGTAATAGATTTCAGTATCACGGTTGTTATGAAGATTGTGACTTGGAGGCATGTATATTCTCCGCTCCTGCATCCAAAGAAAAATCGTGAGTTCTATAAAGGGGGAGGTCAGTTTGTGCCTCCGTCGGCTTGCTTGGCTTGCTTTGCTTGGTCTGAAGGTCATGTTCAAATCATTGGGGGTAGCGTTGGCTAAACATAGTCATTTTACAAGCAAGCATGCATAGTTTTCAAAGACGTAATAAAAATATATTATTTTAGAAATTGGTTAGATGAAACAGTGATAGTGACACGATCCAAGACATCGCTACCTCTCCTGCAATAGAATTTTGAGGGTCCTCCTCAAAATTCCGCCCCAGTTAGATGGACACGTTTAACTGCTGCACATGCTGCGATCGGCTGAAATTGTTTCAGAATTTTGAGGGTCCTCCTCAATATTCTGCCCCTGTTTCTGATTGCGGGGAAAAATAGGATTTTTACTGAATTGTGACCGAACCCACAGGGCTGCCTACATATCCCCTCTTAAACAAGAATCAGGTCGAGCATAGTTCAATTTACATCATTTTGTGAAAACATAAATAGTTACACATAGTATTGTTTGACTGCATCTGAGTTGATCGGTTTTGGCCAGACTTCTCCGTCCATTTTTGCAAGTATGAGGGCTCCTCCTGTCAATACTCTGTGAACCATGCAAGGGCCTTGCCAGTTGGGAGAGAATTTCCCTTTGGCTTCATCGTGATGCGGAAAGATCTTCTTCAACACCAGCTGCCCCAGTGTGAACTGTCTCTGCTTGACTATTTTGTTAAAGGCTCTGGACATTCTGTTCTGATAGAGTTTCCCATGACACACTGCATTTATCCTTTTTCCGTCTATGAGGGCTAGCTGCTCATAACGGCTCCTTATCCATTTTGCGTCGCGAGCTAAGCTTCTTGTATGATTCCCAAAGAAGGAATCTCCACTTTAGTAGGAATAACAGCTTCAGTACCACGAACCAGTAAGTAGGGAGTTGCCCCGGTTGATGTGCGGACTGTGGTACGATATCCCAATAAAGCGAATGACAGCTTCTCGTGCCATTGTTTGTGATTTTCTACCATCTTTCTCAGTATCTTCTCAATATTCTTGTTAGCGACTTCTACAGCTCCATTCATCCGAGGTCTATAGGCTGTGGAATTCTTGTGCTTGATTTTGAAAGTCTCACACATGGTCTTTATCAGATCACTGTTGAGATTGGAGGCATTGTCAGTGATGATTGATTCTGGAACTCCGAACCGACAAACAATTCAGTCGCGGACAAAATCTGCTACGACCTTATTAGTTACTGCCTTGTAAGATGCTGCTTCGACCCATTTGCTGAAGTAATCAATAGCTACCAAGATGAACCGATGCCCATTTGAGGCGGTGGGCTCGACTGGACCAATGACATCCATTCCCCAGGCGGTGAATGGCCAAGGTGATGTTGTTGCATTGAGCTCATTTGGCGGCACTTTTATCATATCGACATGTACTTGACATTGGTAGCATTTTCGGACATACTGGACGCAATCTGTCTCCATGGTCATCCAGAAATAACATGCCCTAAGTATCTTCTTGGCCAAGACAAAGCCATTCATATGCGGGCCGCAGGTCCCAGCATGTATCTCCTCAAGTAGCTTAGAAGCTTCTTTTGTGTCGACACACCTTAGCAATCCTAAATCAGGAGTTCTTCTATATAAGGTTCCTCCGCAGTGGAAGAAATTATTGGACAACCTCCGAAGCGTGCATTTCTGAGTATGATTTGCATGCCGAATATTCTCCTTTTGCCAAATATTCTTTGATATCGTGAAACCAAGGCTTCCCATCTGTTTCTTCTTCAACATGGGCACAATAAGCCGGCTGGCTATGGATCCTTACTGGGATGGGATCGATGAAGTTCTTGTCGAGATGCTGTATCATGGATGACAAAGTGGCCAATGCATCGGCAAACTCGTTCTGAATCCTGGGAACATGCCGAAACTCTATCTTCGTGAACCTCTTTCTCAATTCCTGCACATGGTGCAGATATAGCAATATCTTGGAATTCTTGGTGGCCAATTCTCCTTGTACCTGGTGCATAAGCAAATCTGAATCACCGATTACCAGCAGCTCTGAATATTTATGTTGATGTCCATGTTGAGCCCTAGTATGCAGGCTTCATACTCTTTCATGTTGTTGGTGCAGGGAAATCTAAGTTTAGCAGATATCGGATAATGTTGGCCAGTTTTCGATACCAAGACGGCTCCAATGCCGACTCCCTCGAAATTTGCCGCTCCGTCAAAGAACATTCTCCAACCCTCGTAGGACTCAGCAATATCTTCTCCTATGAATAGCACCTCTTCATCGGGAAAATACATTTTCAGGTGTTCGTATTCTCCTTCCACAGGGTTCTCAGCAAGATGATCTGCCAGTGCCTGTCCCTTGACTGCTTTCTGAGTCACATAAACAATGTCGAACTCGCTCAATAGGATTTGCCACTTAGCCAGCTTGCCAGCAGGCATGGGTTCTAAAAAATATATTTCAAGGGATCCATCCTTGATATGAGGTATGTTGTGTAGGCATAGAAGTAATGCCTCAGCTTCTGAGCTATCCAGGTCAAAGCGCAGCAAGAAAACTCCAATAGAGAGTATCACGCTTCATATGGAGTGAACTTCTTACTCAAGTAATAGATAGCTTGTTCTCTTCTCCCTGTTTCGTCATGCTACCCCAGAATGCAACCGAAGGCTCCATCTAATACTGCAAGGTAGAGTAGCAAGGGTCTACGTGGCTCTGGCGGGACCAAGACTGGTGGTGTTGATAAGTACTCCTTGATCTTGTCGAAAGCCTTTTGACAATCTTCGGTCCAACTAGTTGCAGCATCTTTCTTCAACATCTTGAAAATCGGCTCACATATAACTGTGGACTGGGCTATGAACCGGCTGATGTAGTTTAGCCGTCCTAGCAAACTCATTACATCTTTCTTACTCCTCGGCGGTGGCAGCTCCTGGATGGCTTTGACTTTTGACGGATCCAATTCTATCCCTCGGCGGCTGACGACGAACCCAAGTAACTTTCCAGTAGGAACCCCGAATAAATATTTTGCGGGGTTTAGTTTCAGGTTGTATTTTCGCAGTCTGTCGAAAAACTTCCTCAAATCGGCTATATGATCTGTGGCCTTCTTGGATTTGATGATGATGTCGTCCACATATACCTCGATCTCCTTATGTATCATGTCATGAAAAATGGTAGTCATAGCCCTCATGTAGGTGGCCCCAACATTCTTTAGACCGAATGGCATCATCTTATAATAGTATACTCCCCATGGTGTAATGAAAGCCATTTTCTCAGTGTCCTCTTCGTCCATCCAGATCTGATGGTAACCGGTAAACAATCCACAAACGACTAGAGTTCATGCTTGGCACAATTGTCGATTAGGATGTGTATGATTGGAAGTGGGAAATCATCCTTTGGGTTGGCCCTGTTGAGATCCCGATAATCAACACAGACCCTGACCTTCCCATCCTTCTTTGGAGCTGGCACGATGTTGGCTAGCCAAGTTGGGTATTCAACCACCCTGAGGACCTTGGCCTTGATTTGCTTAGTAACCTCCTCCTTGATTTTCAGACTCATGTCAGGCTTGAATTTCCTGAGTTTCTGCTTCACTGGTGGACATGTTGGGTTTGTGGGCAACTTGTGAGCCACAATGGATGTACTTAACCCAGTCACATCATCGTATGACCATGCAAAGATGTCCTCATACCCTTTCAAGAACTATGTGTACTCTTCTTTTTTTGATGGCGACAAGTGGATGCTGATGCGGGTTTCCTTTACAGTTTCAGAGCTCCCAAGTTGATTATTTGTGTTTCGTCCAGATTAGACTTAGGCTTGTTCTCAAAGTCTTCTAAGTATCTGACAATTTCCTCGGGTATGACATCTTCTTCTTCCGAATCACTATCCTTTTGTTGCATCGTCTCATCACATGTTGGTTCATCGAGACAGGAAATGGTAATGCTATATAGATAAAGATATGAGAGAAAAATGGTAACAATAAATATTGATTCATTGAAGCATAAAAGTGATTTTCAATAATTTAAACAACGTTTCGAAAAATTGGAAATATCATTTAAAACAAAATGCCAAAAAGGGAAATCATTTTTCTTAGAAAATAAACAAAACAATGCTGTTCAATCTTGCCACCCTGGGACTCGTCGGGCCCTGGATGGTCTGTCAGTCCAATTCTTGAGGAATGATCCTTTCTCCACAGCCCGGATGGTAGGGCCTTCCTCCTCCTCCTCCTCCTCCTCCTCAATAATTACACAATAGTCCATGTCCTCGTCTTCCAAGAACAGGTTCCTTAAGGCTGCCAGTGCTGCTTCCTCCTCTGATCCTCATATAATGTCGGCCTGTTGGAAGGTCTGACTTAAGTGCGGTATAGGCTGATCTAATGGATAGTACAGACCACGCCATTGTGGTGACTAGTTTCTGTACTCTTGCCAAGTGTATCAGTATCCTAGGCCAAAAATAGTGCCATGACGCTTCGGCTGTATTGGCTTGGAAACACCCTGAGGATTTTTGCCAAGACCTTTGCCAGGCTCATACCCTCTCCAGTTCATCATGCTTGCTATCTTGCTATCCCACCACTTATCATTGTCGATTGCATTGACCCACTCGATATGATGATAAGTTTCTCCGCCTAGCTTTCTCCTATTCTCGACCATCGGAATAGTCTAACGGGTGTAAATGGGGTTGCTCCCATCTCCATGGATAATCACCTCCTGATGGTTCCACCCAAACTTCACTGCCTGATGCAAAGTTGTTGCCACAGCCCTAGTGGCGTGTATCTATAGTCGTCCCAAAAACAGATTGTAGGATGCAGATATGTCCAGCATCTGAAACTTGACATCAAACCACGTAGGCCCCATCTGAGAATAGAGATTAATTTCCCCGATGGTAGCTCTTTGAGACCCATCAAATGCCTTCACGTTCATGGTCCCTTCTCGTATCTTGTGTAGGCCTTTGCCCAACCTCTTCAGTGTTGTCAATGGGCAAATATTGAGACTGGATCCTCCATCGATCAGGACCCTAGTAATGAAGTAGTCTTCGTAATGCACTGTGACATGCAGCGCCTTATTGTGACTCAAACCCTCAGGCGGCAACTCATCCTCGTGGAAAGTGGTTTTGTGACTTTCCAGTACCTGTCCCACCATGTTAGCCATTCTCCGCTTGTGAAGTTATTGGGCACATATGCTTCGTCCAGTACTTTCATCAGAGCATTCTTGTGTGCTTCTGAATTCTGTAGTAGCGATAGGATAGATATTTGAGCAGGAGTCTTGTTCAGATTATCGATGACTGAATACTCCCTTGCTTGTACTTTCCTCCAGAGGTCATCTGGACCTGTTTCAATAACGGGAGGTCTGTTAGAGGCCTATTTACTGGACTCTCCCAAATGCTCGGGTGTATAGACCCTTCCATTCCTAGTCATCCCTTGTGCAGCACCAGATTCTCCCATTTTGGTTTTTCCTTTTCTTTTAGCTTCAGCCACGTAATCCCATGGTACAACCTTGGTGCTGAAAGGCGGTGTGGTTGATACTGCCATTGTAAATGGTGTGGCTACTTGCACCTCAAATGGAATAGGTGCAACTGTAGGGGGTTCTACCTCAACTTCAAATAGGACTAATGCCGTTACCTCGACCTCCACTGGCGGCTGTATCTGCACTATAATGGGATTGAGTGTGACTGCGGGCTTCTTGGGGTCGTCACCCTCTTTGATAAGTCCGATTGATCCCTCTGGATCCCATTCTTCATCCATTTCTATCACATTGACACCTTCACCCCTGTGATCTGGGAGGGGGCTATTGTGGACATTAGGCGTAGCCTCCTTTGCCTGAATGAACTTGTTGTCAATCAAAGCCTGAATTTTGTTCGTCAATGTGCGACACTCGTTGATGGTGTGCCCTTTCATGCCCGAATGGTATGCACAAGTCTTATTTAGGTTAACCCATTGGGATGAGTTCTCCGTGGCCACAATAGGGATGGGAGTGACGTAACCAACAGCCTTCAACCTTTCATATAGCTGGTTGATGGGTTCAGCAATGGCAGTGTCTTGTTTGGGTAGCCTACGGTCAAAATTAGGTCGCGGTCTTAGGTAGTTTTGATGATTTGGAGGTGACTGAAAATGAGATGGTTGGGAATTATAGGTGTGATAGGAAGTGGTTAGTTAGGAATATCTGGGGTATGAGGGTTGATATGTAGGTGGAGGTGACGATTGATATGTTGGTGGAGGTGCTTGATATGTGGGTGGAGGTGCTTGATATGCAAGTGGGGAGGTTCGGTATACGAATGGAGTTTTGGGTCCTTGGGTGACCATTACTGCTCCCACGTCCTTCTTCTTAGATACCCCCTGACTGTAATGCTTTATTAGTGGCCTGCAATGCCTCAAAGTTTGTTATCATCCCGCTCTTGATGCCTACTTCGATCCTTTCACCAAATTTGATGATATCAGAGGACTTATGGTTTTCAATAACCATCAACCTTTCATAGTATTGCGGATCCTGTGCTCTGACAAAGAACTTGTTCATCTATTCCTCGTCCAATGCTGGACTGACTTTGGCCGCTTCTGACCTCCAACGAGTAGCATACTCGCGGAAAGTCTAGGTGGGCTTCTTCTTGAGGTTCTGAATGTAGAAAAAATCTGGTGCATTCTCTGTGTTGAACCTGAATCGGTCCATGAAATCAGACACCATACTCACCCAGTTGGACCATTTCCTAGGATCCTGGCTGATGTACCAGGACAAGGAATCTCCCGTAAGACTTCCCATAAAAAGCTTCATCCAGATCTTTTCATCTTTTCCGACCCCGACAAGCTTGTCACAATAGGTCCTTAAATGAACCCTGGGATCACCTGTACCGTCAAACATCTCGAACTTGGGAGGTTTGTAACCCTCTGACAGTTTTACATCCGGCTGTATGCATAGGTCTTCATAGTTCAGACCTTCTATCCCCTTGCCTCCTTCTACGCCTTGAACTCGGCTGGTCAACTTTTTGAGCTCCTCGGCCAGGTTCTTAATGAGCATGTCCTTCTCAACAGATCCCGGTGCATAGGAGATGGGTTTAGTGGAGTGAGGTAGGGTCTCCACATATATAGGGTTCTTTTGGTAACTTGGAGTTTGAGTATAGTGGTGATCATTGGTGGAATTCTGGGGTTCAGGAATGACTGGTGGAGTATTTTGTGGAGTATGGTAGGTGTTTGGCTGGTACTGTGGTGGGATAGTTTGATCTTGTGGTGGAGCTGTATAATGGTGAGGTACGGGAGGATTTTGCGGGTGCTTGTTGGGTGTGTTTTGAGGTGTTGCGGGGTTCTGAGTGTTTGGATGACTGATGTCTGGGACGCTGAGTGAGAAGGATAGGTTTGCCACATTCCGGACATGCTCGAGCTCACCCTAGAGTTCCAGTATTTTCTGTTCGAGCCATGAAACTGCATCATTTGGGGTCTGAGTACCCCGACCATCAGAAGTTTCTGCAAGTTCAACCTGTGTGTTGTTTTTCTTTTTGGTGCCGTTCAAATCTTCCATTTTTGCTTTTCCTTTGCCTTTTGGTGGACTAGGAGGATCAGAAGGTGGAGGGCCCCTAGATCTTGTGTGATAAGCTGATGATGCCAGTATGCACGAACCAACCTTTGGGGAATGGGAATAATCAAAAGAAAGAAAGAAAAACAAAAGGTAGCCAAATCAGTAATAATTCTAAAAAGTTGGCAGTATTTAAACACATATTGCGGGAATGTAAATTCGCGTCCTTATTTGGGAGCCCCGTTGTGCCAGAGGTAGGCCTAGCGACAAATAGATTTGGAGAAAATTAGTGCCAATAATTGCCTCATTTCATTAATGTAAAAAAAATAGACGACCCAAAATGATTCTAAATAAGATAATGTCACTAATGGCACTTGGCCTTATTACATCTAGAAAGCAAGTAAACCTAATCTATTTGGTTCAGAAGGACCCTCTCCAGACTGGATGCTCTTGTCGATCAATTCCCCCAGTTCGCGCAAGTTCAGTAGTAAGAATGCCCTTGCTAAATGTCCTCCTTCGTTTCCCTCAGCGTTCTGGCAATCGGTGACTCTCTTTCTCATTTTCCCTTCCAATTCCATCAGACTGTACTCCAAATATTCCAACCTTTCGCTGGATTTAACAGCCCCCTTTTCCGACTCATTGATCATTTCCATGTCGGCCTTATGCTGCTCCATATGCTCAGCTTCAGACTCACGAATTCTTTTGTGCAGTTTGTTATACTTCACCTGTGCTTCGGCAACTTCATCTATGACCTTGTTTCCTGGACCAACCCTTGGCTCGAAGATTTCTGCTATGTTATCATCCAACCATGAGGGGTAGAAGTGTGTATGACCCGCATTATATCGATCCGGCTTGATAGTATCCTTTTCCACGATAATCTTAAAGTGCCACATGTGTTGTGCTTCATTCTTATATGGTATGGCGTCACCCTGAAAATCGGCTATGAAGTGACTCATTTTAGCGACTCGCGGTATGACCTGTCTCCTGCCTGCCTGCCTCATAACCCTGAGGGGAGTATAAGGGTATATGCTCCTTAACCCAATCAGTACCAAGTGGGTAACATCCCTGGATCTGATGATGAACTCGTCGGTAGGGAACCACTCAAACATCCATTGAACCTGGTCCTCAGTTAAATTGTTGAAAAACTGCACCCATCCTACAACATCCTTAGGTTGAGCAAACATGTCTGGGATATAGGTCATTCTCTTGGGATGATGGAAGGCTATGTGATCATTCCACGGCCTTTGCGGAAATTCCTGACGGTACCGACCCTTTTGGAGATGTTCTAGCAGCCAAACTTGCAGCAGCAAATTGCAACCCTCGAAGAATCTGAACCCCTTCTGACAGCGTTCCAAGGCCCGGTACATATCTACGAAGATCATAGGGACAATGGTATATGTCTGCCCCTCGATCCCATCCATCAAAGTTTTGGCCACCATGGCCAGCCTGGTGTGGATTTTGTCCCCTTGGATCAGGAACACTAGCATGCCCAAGAAACACACGATGAACACAAAGACCCTAAGATGAATCCAACCCAAGGAGGTGATGGAGAGTTCATCATCGAAAATACGGTAAGAGATGCTGTGACTGTATCGTTCATAGAGGAAGTAGAAAGGTATATAGGAGTTCTTCAGGCATTCCAAGTCATCATTCTTCTTTAACCCCATCATCTTCAGAAATCCCCTAGTGGTGCGATTTTCACGTGCCAACAAACCAGGGCTATCCCAAGGTAGCCCAGCAAATTCCCCTATTTCTTCCAAGAGAGGGTTCATTTCTATGTTTCCAAAGCAGAACACAGCCCTTTATTTGTCCCAGAACATGGTGGCAGCCTCGATCAATATTTTGTTTGGCTGAAGATCCAACAAAGAAGGAAAATTTCCTAAGACTCGTTCCACATGATTTTGGTCACTTGAGGGAAGATCTCTCCACCAATCTAGCAATAGTGAGGGTATGTTACCGACCATGCTGAACTTGGGGACCTCGTGCCACATTTTCTGCAAGAAAAAATATAGGTTAGGCCCTTTCCCCCTCTAGGTTCATCTATTTATACAACAATGATTAGCATATTGGCATTTATTTCTCCAAAATAAATGTACACAATCGTGGTTGCGTCCGTTGGGATTATGGAAAACCCGATGGACTTTTGGGCGAGGCTTGTCTTAAAGGGTTATTATGCGGACAACATATTAACCCGGCTAGGTTTGACCATGATGCATGCACAATTGATCAGAGTAAGGTTGCTATAGAGGTCTAGACCGGGACCCTCAAGTGGACAACTTGAGGGGGGAAAGGCACGGAACCGTCGAATGCACCACTGATCGACTAGTTTTACCACAAATACGCCTTTCCGAATTTAAAAGGGTTATATATAGGAAGAGTGCAAACACTCATCAAGCGTTGCTATAGGATTGATTACGCCTCGAGCAGGTCCGTGTTATGTTATGGGACTGGTTTGTGTGATTGGAGTGGGGCCTCGGGGGCCTCGAGTGTGTTTCGGGGTTGTTTCGGATCATTTCGCGCTGTTTTGCAATAGCTGATGCTGGTGTCTGGTATTGTTCTTCGCATCCGCGAGGATCCTCTCGTGTTCTCGAAGAAGGATTTGGCTTCAGGGACTCTGTTCTTCGCGTTCGCGAAGGGATCCTCGCGTTCGCGAAGAAGGAAATCTCTGTTGCACAGTTCTAGCTTCGGAGGCTCATATCTCGTAATCTATAAGAAATTTGGAGATGATCAAAAATCGAAAGTTGTAGCCCTTTGTGTCCAGTTTTCAGAAAAGTAAACCATTGAGCATTTGGATTTGTGTACAAAAAGTTATGGCTAGTACACTACAGGCTGTCCGGGAAGATTGAGTGGAATATGATGTTGAGCATGATTTTGTGCAACACTAAATAGCATGTTGTCAAGTATTTGCCCATTTTAAAAAAATGATAAATGCGGTATTTAAATAATTGAAAGGCAGTTACAAAAAAGAAATGAGGGAGACAAGTCAGTTTCGGGAAATAAAGGAAATCATAAATGCTTGAGAAATAAGCAATTAAATCCAAATAAAGGGGAAGGGGAAAGGGTGCGCATGTGTTAACATAAATAAGCATACTTAAGACTAATTCACAAAACAAGTTCGTTATGGTAAGAGCCAAAAATATCCCCAGCAGAGTCGCCATGCTGTCGCGCCCCCTTTTTCCTTGCGGAGTCTGGGTTTCGGCATTCATTGGGAACAAATCATTTCCTTTCGGGAATTGGGTATTTGAATTTGAAGAGTCGCCACCTAACGGATTTAAGGTGCGTTAGGGCACCTAGAGAAAATAACTCATGAAACCGGTTTGCATTACCAGCGACTTGGGTAAGGGCTCGAAATAACCTTGAGGGGAAGGTGTTAGGCACCCCTCACGGCCCATAACTATGGGTCCGGCCAAACTCAAATTACGTGAATTAGTCTTATAAACAGATAAAGCAAATATAGACAAGTTACATTCAAAACAAGGGGTAAAAGGAGTCCTAGGTTTTTTAGCCTACAGGATCGCTTGTACAATGCTTGGTAATCGTCCCCAAGTTGGAGTGCTACACATAGCATTAGCGCACAGGTCATCATATCCTTTACTACCCAATTACCCTCCCCTTAGTTGTTATATAAGCGCTTTTAATTAAACGAACTCTATGCGTGCATTACCCGTCCCTTTTTGTGGCCTTGGAGGTATTTAGGACCTCTAATTTAGCAGTTCTAGACTTTCCTAAGGTACATAAACGGAGAAAAAATCTAGGCAACAAGTTATACAATTAGGACCTTCACATAAAGGCAATTAAAGGCTCACTTTTACCTCCTCACATAAGCAGATAATAGCACGTCTCAAACAGCAGGATTTCAGATATCTCAAAGGATCCTAGAGCAGAATATCTAGGTGAGCATGACAAACAGAATATGCAGCATTGTGTTAAAGCAAGGCGATAAAGACCTAATCAGTTTGCCTACTAATTTTAAGACCTGTTGAATCTGGGCAGTTCACAAATAACAAAAGCGTAGTTTTACGGTTTGCAGGATTTTAGTCGCCCTACAGGCTTGCCTAGGCGTGTAACAATGATTTCCTATAAGCATGGTATCTAATCCTTATTCAGGAGTACAATAAACCAATAAACAATTTTAAGCAGGCGGTTTGGGTCCTATAGGCATGTTGTCTAGGCGTAATGACTGGTTTTAGACTTGTAGAATGGTAGCAAATGCAGAAATTTATTTAGGATCTTATAGGCATGGCATCTAAATGCAGCAATTAGTTTTAAAACCTTATCGACATGCAAAACTGATCTAAACTTGTCGGCATATAGAGATTGATTTACAGGCATGATTTCTGAAATGCAAAATCGATTTTTAACCTCATAGGCATGGTATCTAGAATGCAGGATTGATTTTTTTCGAACCCTATGGGCATGGCATCTAAATGGGCAAACATTGCGATAACGTATAAGCATGGTTTCTAAGTGCTAAATATGCTGAACTCCTATTAGCATGAATCCTAAATGCAGAAATTGATTTAAAAACCTATAGGCATGGTATCTACCCATTCCCAACAAAATATGTGTAAGAGCCCCCCCCCCCCTGACCCCCCCCCCCCCCAGTTTTATTAATTTCTTCAATATCTGTTTACAAAGTAATTGATATTACAACCCAAGCGTAAATGAATTATAGGGATAAACAACACTATACTATAGGGGGCCTGGATAGGCCCAAAGCAAAACCTGGGAAACCAGGCCTTCAAATAGTCCCAAGTATCATATCTCATAGTGCAAGAGAGTGTATCCTGATGTGTCAAAGTTCCCAAGGGCCTCAGAGACCCCGGGCAGTGCTCACGCCAAGGTCCTCTTTAAAACTCAATAGCTTGTGAGTGTGGAATAGCCAGCCCCAGAGCAATGCTCACACTGGAGGGGCAGGAACCTAGGTATTCAAAGAATTGGAGTGAGAGTGCTTTACAAGAGATAGTTTTGAGAAAATAGTTTTAGACTCCCAGGAAATAAGGAGCAAACAGGGTCATTCAATTCTTGGGACTTAAGCAAAGGGTCCAGCAAACAAACAACATTCAGAAACAGGATCACTTAGTTTAGCTGTTACTAGGTGAGTAAACACAAAGACATGACATGCTGGGATTAATCAAACAATCACATACAAAAGGGGTAGCAGGGACTGGGAGCAATGTTGATCAGGAGTCTGTGAGAGGTGAGCATTTAGAACAGGACAGAAGGAACATGCCAGTGGGGAAGTAGAGAGACAGAGATATAATTTAGATATGAGTAGGCATGCAGACCTGCTGAAAGCAGAAGCACATAGGTCTAATTAAAAGAGAAGTAAACAGGCTGAAAGTAAGACGCCCATAGGTTTAATCAAACAGAAGCAGACATGCTATTGCAGTAAACACATGAATTGGACAGAGGTATACATGTTAGTAAACACATAGATTTCACAGAAGTAGACATGCTAGTAAACACATAGATTGAACAGAAGTGGACATGCTAGTAAACACATAGATTGAACAGAAGTAGACATGCTGACTACAGGGGAACACCAAAGTTTAATTGAATAACAGGAAACATATAGTCTAATTGCATAGCTATAAACATAGTAAACATAGAGCATATTGATCTAAAAAATAGTCATACTGATAACAGGAAACATATAGTTTAATTGAACAGCAGTAATGGAGGCATACCAGTTGGAAATTTGCAGTAGGAGAGTGAAGTAAATAGGATCCAAGATCTAGTCTTGGCTTCCAGCCGACTGGATAATGCAATAGACAAGTAGCAGTAGGTTGCAATAGAGAGGGAGAGCAAGAATTTTTAAGTGTTTTTCCTTAGGTCTGTGTGTGTATGTGTGTGTTTGAAACAGAGTCCTGTACTTATAGGAGTCGAATAGTGTAAAGTAAATAAGGCAAGGCAGCTTAATATTGTAAATAAGGTAAGGAAAGCAATCAAATAATCAATTAAGCATGACAGGGCAGACAATCAGGGAATTATTCCCATAAATAACTCGGATTGAGTTTCAAATAAGGCAAGAAGTGAGTCTAACAGCCAATTAAGGTTAGAACCCATAAATCAAGCAATCAATCACACAAATAAGGTAACCTGAGCAATTAGAGACCATTCTGGGGTCAAACAACCCCTAAATAGGCAAGAGACGTTAATTAGGAATCTCAGGATTAAGGAAATCAAGCAGAAATTCAGTAAATCATTTCAGCAAAAATGAAACCCTAGATAATTGAGTCAGCCAGTCAATTATTCAAAACAATAACGGACAAAATGTTAAAGCGAACAACGAACATTCAAACAATCAAGCCTAGAACATAGTCATTACCGAAAGATTAAAAAACACAAAATTTTTTGGAAAAAGCCTTTTGCAAGAACAGACGAAGTAGAAACCCTAATTTTGAAAGTGCTTAGAGTCGATTAACAGTAGGGGAATCAGAAGACTCTTAAAGAAAATGGTCATGGAAACTTGAAACCACTTCAAACACGGAGATTTGACCAACCAATAATCAAGTAAACCAAAACCCTAAAATAACAAAGTACCAAAATCGGTTGACAGTAAGAAACAAGAGATCTTTAAAGAAAAGTCATTGACGAACTCAGAATCATTCCAGATCTACAAAGATCTGGACAGATTCATGTCCAAAGATTAGGGTTTTGAGGAAAAAGGGGAGGGGTAAAGAGAATCTGGTTTTGAACCAGAGATTTGTACCATAAACATCGAGATAGTAGCACTCACAAACAGAGGTGATCGTAGGCGGACTCTTAAAGAGTCTCGAACAAGATTTGGGCTAGATCTTTTGGGATTTCTTTCATGGAATAGCAAAATCAAACAACCAGAAGAAGTAGGAGACCAATAGAGGTCTGAAATAATCGTGGAACCTCATAGAACAGGTAGGAATTGAAGGGATTAGGGCTAGGTTTAGGTGGTGGCAATTAGGGTTGGGTCTTAGGGAGAACGGAGAGGAGAGGATTTTAGGGCGGTTGAATGGGAGAAGTGATTAGGGTTTAGGGGTCTTTTGGACCAAAAAAGGAAAGGGGTAACGTTGGCCGTTGATCTCTGTGATCAACGGCCAAGATCAAAGGGGTTTGGGGCCGGGTAGAGTCTTTAGGTTTGGGCTGGGGTGGATTTGGGCCTGGTTCTAATTGGATTGGGATTGGGGAACTGAAATTGGGCTTGTTTAATAGGCTAGGTCCGAAAAAATAAAAAGGGCTATTTGTTAAACCCATTTTTAATTGATAAAAACAATTTTAAAAATAATTAACAGATTATAAAAATAATTTTCATGCCTAGAAATGTTTTAAAACAATTACCTAGTATTTAAGGTCAGGGAATAGAGCTAACTGCATCGAATAAAATAGTACAAAAAGCTATTTTCTGGTAAAATAACGTAATAATGCATACATGGGCTATAATTGCAAAGTTATTGCAATTATAACCCCAAAAATGCAAATATGGCTATTTGTGAAATAGTTAAAACTTAGTACAAAAGCAAATGATAAAATTAAGCCACAAAATTATTATAAAACTATTTGTGATGCAATTAGTAATTGTTTATATAAATAAAAATACTAGGATAAATTAATTAAACCCTTAAAAATGCAGAAATTATGGAAAAATATTAATTGATGCTAATGCATAGTTCTGGAGGTATATATGCATTTTGAATTAATATTATAGGAAAAAATTAGGTATCAACACATGCGTCCTTCTCACAGGAGAGGTGAGATTCATCAAAGATCACATGTATACTATCTTCAACGCATTGAGTTCTTTTGTTGTATACTTTGTAAGCTTTGCTTTAAGATGAATATCCCAGAAAGATTCCTTCATTACTTTTGACATCGAATTTTACAAGAGCTTCCTTTCCATTGTTGAGGACAAAACATTTACACCCAAAAGTCCTTAGATGTGTTAGCTTGGGCTTCCTTCCATTCAGCAGTTCATATGGAGTTTTGTTTAGAACGGACCTGATCATGCAACTGTTCACCAAGTAGCAAGCAGTGTTGACAGTTTCTGTCCAAAAACACTTTGCAATCCTACTTTTAATCAACATTATCCTTGCCATGTCTTCAAGATTTCTATTCTTCCTCTCCACAACACCATTTTGTTGAGGTGTTCTTAGAGCTGAAAAATTGTGAGTGATACCATTTGCAGATCTGATGCAAGCTACATTATTACCCAGCTTCACTTGAATCTTTTTGACGAAGGCAACAAACACTTCAAATGTTTAATCCTTGGTTATGAGAAACAGAGTCCAGGTGAATCTGGAGTAATCGTCAACTATAACAAAGATGTATTTCTTTCCTCCTCTGCTTAGCACTCTCATAGGTCCACATAGATTCATGTGAAGAAGATCAAGTGGCGTTGAGGTACTGACTTCCTTTTTGGGTTTGAATGAGGATCTAACTTGCTTGCCTTTTACACATGCATCACATACTTTGTGATCCTTGAAGCTTGACTTGAGTAGACCACGAACCAGGTCCTTCATGACCAATTTGTTCAGCAACGCGAAGCTTGCATGACCCAACATCCTATGCCATAATTCAGCATCATCGTCAACAACACTTAGACAGCTGAGATCACCATTCTGCAGAGACTCAAAATCAGCAACATAGATATTTTTGTATCTTCTTGCTACAAGCACCACCTCACCAGTCACTAGGTTTGTGACTGTACATATTTTTGACACAAAACCCACCTTGTTTCCCTTGTCATAGATCTGGGAAACACTTAGCAAGCTACAAACTGACTTCAGCCATAGTGAACAGGGGAAGCTGCTCACTTTGATAGCCCTACCCTAGTGTATGCACTCAAGCAGAGTAGACGGCACGCCAGCCCTCACCAGGCTGCTGGCATTGCTAAATGCTCCGCCACGAAGCAAGCTTACTTCAACCCGTTCACGTAGTACACATTTTTGATTGAGTGTGAGAAAGACTTTCCAATCCTTCCAACTCCCAGAATGTATCCTTTCTTGCCATTTCCAAAGGATACACTCCCTCTTTGCATGGCCTTAAGTGAAGGAAATCATTTGTACTTCCAGTCATATGCTTTGAGCAGTCACTATCCATGTACCATTGTAAGATGCTCCCTTTCACTGTTCCCTGCACAAGAAAATCATGAGTTAGACTTAGGAACCAAAATGAGTTTGGGTCCCATGTAATGAGGATAGGGGTGAATGAGGGATCTTCTGGAACCCAATTCCCTGCCTCTTTCCCCCATTGCTAGTGTACATGGCAATGATACCATCAGAGGACCAGGTCCACTTAAGTGATTTTTCAAGATCACTCTTCACTTTACCTAGTTCTTCCTGAAGTTGTTTGTTTTTCCCAAGCTCAGTACATCTACATTTAAAGTTCCCCAATTGTTTCCTTCAAGTACACTACCACCACTAATAGGTCATCTCTCTCATGCTCAATGTTAGCAACTCTCTCAGTTAATACTTCTTTTTCCTTTCTTACACACTCAATGGTCTCTTTTAGGTCTACCACAACAACCATTAAATCATCTCTTTCATGTTCTACATTTGCAATTTTTTCATCTAAAGCATCCTTTTCTTTCTTCAGGTTCTCAATTGTTTCCTTTAAATCAACTACAGCGACTACTAGGTCACCTCTAGTTTGTTCTGCTTCTCCTAATTCCACGGTTAAAGCATCTTTATCATTTATAAGACTGTGATAAGCATCAATTGACACATTTGCCAATTACATGAGGTTTTTTAGGAGAATAAGATTTCAGATTTCTCTGAACATCCAAATTTTTTACCTTAGCATCGTCGTCATCTTCATCATCATCAGTTTGAGCCATCAAGGCAAAAATTGAGTCATACTCAGTTGCTTCACATTTCACTGCCATCATTGAACTATCACCATGATCATTTTCTTCTTCAGATTTGCTGGAGGAGTCTCCCCGTGCAGTAAGAGCTTGTTTTACAACATTGTCAGGGGTATTCTTTCTCTTGAAGCGTTTATTAGGAACCGGGTTCCTCTTGGCTGCTTTGTCAAAGTTATTTTTGTACTGATCTTGCTTTAGGAGAGGGAAATCCTTGATGAGATATCTTGGCTTGCCACATTTATGACAGAGGTTATAATTTTTTGGCTTGCTAGAACTTCCTCTTTCTTGAATGCCTCCATTCCTGCGAACCATCTTCTGGAATCTTCTTGTCAAGTAAGCTAGGGCAGTTGACTTGTGCAACTTCCTCGGGAAACGGTAGCTATCTTCTCCCTCTATTGTTCCTCTGACTCTGAAGAGTTGAACCGTATCCCAAGCTGGAACCGTTTGATCTTAAGGTCTTGAGAATGTGTAACATGTTACTTATCTGGTTCTCGACAATAAGTTTGTTAGTTCATCAAAACATATAACAAGGTACTTGTAACCTATCAATATCTCTTAACACATCTGCTCAATGTTCTCATTGGTCCACAAAGATCCATATGGACCAGTTCCATCGTTCTAGTGGTGCTTACCATTTTCTTGCTTTTGAAAGAGTATCTTGCCTGCTTCCCCCTTGCACAAGCCTCACAAACTTTATCTTCCTTGAACTTAATGTTAGAGTCCTATCACCAAGTCCTTGGAGACTAGTTTGTTGAGTGGACTTAGACTGGCATGTCCAAGTCTTTTGTGCTAAAGGAGGGGATCATTATCCAACACACTTAAGCAAGTGAGTTCATTATCTAAGAGTGTGGACAGATCCACAATATATATGTTGTTCACTCTTTTTCCCTGCAAAACTCTCTTGTCAGTGATAAGATTAATCACAAAGCATTTTATAGAGGTTAATGCAACCATGTTACCTCTATCACACATTTGTGATACACTTATTAGACTGTACTTTAGTCCATCAATCAGGTAGACATTCTCAATAGAGTGAGAGTCAGTCTTACCTACCTTGCCAACCCCAATGATCTCACCTTTCTTCCCATTTCTGAAGGAGACATTACCTCCTTTAAGGTCCTCAAGTGAAAGGAACTGGTTCTTGCTTCCTGTCATATGCTTTGAGCAGCCGATATCCATGTACCATATTTGGCTACTCCCCTTCACTTGGACCTGCAAAAGGAAATCACGGGTTAGTCTTAGGAACCCAAACTAGTTTGGGTCCCTTTCTATATGCAGAAGGATGAATGAAATTCTTTTTAACCCAACTTGGCAGCCTATTTTTCCCTTGAAGAAATTCTTTGTTCTTTTGACTTGCCTCTTTTTTTTGCAGTGCATTCACTTTTATAGTGACCAGTTTTACCATAGTGTGTGCAAATTTTATTCTCAGGGAGTGTGAGGTACTTGCTTTTGGGATCCCACATAGGTGCAGCGTTCCCAAAGCCAAGTCCTCTTTTGTTGCTACTATGGTGTTCTTATAGCCATGAATGTGCATCAGAGGACCTGTTCCATTTACAGGTTCTGTCTAGCTAATTCTTGACGTTGCTTAGATCCTCCTTTAAGATTCTTGTGTGCTCATCTCTTATGTACAACTCATCTTTCATTTTTCCTACATTTTCTTCTAAAGTGAGTTATGTGTGATCAGTTGTCTTTTTACTTGTTCCTAATCTAAATTTTAGATTTACAGATCTAAGTTCTAGGACAGTTGTGTCAAGTTCATGAACATGGTTCTTCAATACAACATTTTCACCTTCAGTTTCACTAGCCCTATATTCCAGGTTTTTACACTTAGCTTTTAAAACTACACACTCTTTTGACAGTTGTTCCTTTTTATTATTTACATCCTCAGATTCATCAATTAGCTCTAGGAGCAACTCAGATTCCTTTCCTTAGACACAAATTTAATCCTGTCTTTGAGATGAGAAACACTTACCTCAGCTTCTTCATCAGATTCTCCAATAGCCATAAGTGCTCGTTCATCATCATCATCATCTGAGCTATCTCCCCAAGCAGTGACCATAGCCTTTGTTGATCCTTTGTTGTTGCTTTTCTTGGGTTGAAACCGTTCCTTCTTCCTGTTCCTTCATTCAGCTCTTTCCTTCTTCCACTCAATTTCCCATAGAGGGCAGTTCTTGATGTGGTGATCAGTCTTTCCACACTTGTAGCGACCATCATTGGTTTGTTTCTCAAAAGCTTTTGATTTGCTGTAGTTACCATTTCTTGAAGAACCCTTTCCTCTCCTTAGGTACTTCTTGAAGTCTTTGGTGATCATGGCCATTTCATCATCTTCCAGATCAGAACCTTTAGCGATTCTGAGAGCCAAACTCCTTTCCTTTTTAGGTACATCTATCTTCATGATCTGTCTCCTATGTTCATAGGCAGTAAGATTTCCAATCAATTCATCTAGTGAGAGAGTGGCAATATTCTTCGATTCCTGGATGGCAGTAATTTTACTCTTCCAAGTGATAGGCAATCTCTAGTCAATATCTTTTCGACCCTTTCTTCTTCATAATCCTTCCAAGAGATTTCAGCTCATTTGTCAGTGTAGTGAACCTTGTGTACATCTCTTGAATGGTTTCTCCTTTCTTCATAGCAAAACTCTCATATTGAGAATACAGTTAAGTTCCTCTAGATCTCTTCACCTGAGGTGTTCCTTCATGAGCCACTTGCAGTGTATCCCAAATTTTCTTAGCAGTGGTACAACCTTAGATTCTGCTGTATTCATCTGGACCAATTACACAAACAAGCCATTTCTTGGTTTTAGCATTCTTCTCCCACTTCCTCAAGTCCTCACCAGTGTAATCAGCTCTTGTTTTTGGCACATCTACTCCTTCAACATTTTTCTTCAAGGTAGCCAATGATCCATCCGTGAAAATGTCCCATAGCTCATAGTCCTCTCCTATAATGTGATCTTTTATCCTATTTTTCCACCAAGAGTAGTACTAGCCATTAAAGAGTGGTGGCCAAGTAGTGGATTGCCCTTCCCAGTTTCCAGGTGGTGCACTCATGTTGATCTTCTCCTCAGGTGTTAGTCTCTTCAAGGATAACCCGCTCTGTACCAATTGATGTTTTATACTTCAATGCCACACAAGAAGGGGGGTAATTTCTGTGGTGTCTAATTTTCGCGTGCACAAATTATAAAAGGACCTAGTTCTTCTATGTGTTCCTTATACTACTATTGCGGAAATAATAAATGCGCAAAGTAAAGAACACAAGTATTTTTACCTGAAAAATACCCGGCTCAAAAGGTGAAAATACCACGACCTACTACTTAGTAGGATTTTCCTCAACACTTCACTAAATCACTAAGCCAAAACAGCATTTACAAAAACTCTTTGTAAACCTAAGGATTACCTCTATTCCCGTTGTGGCAACTAGCCTTTAACTGTTGCGACAATTTCAAATTAACTCTAACTTGAATTCTCAGAGTACCTAATACAATTGCTTCTAGATAAAGCTGAAAGGTACAAATTGAAAACACATACTACAATGAAACTAGAACAAAAGACAGACACTTGGAACTGGTTCTTCTATCTGATTCATGTAGCTTCAGGTTCGCACACTTGAATCACACAAGAATTGCTTGCAAAATGCCTTGCTATTTTGCTTCAACTGATGTTTAACTTCAGCTTTTGTGCGTACCTCTAGTGAGAACATCCTATAATTTATAGAGTTAGTAGAATAGAAAATAACTCGAGTCCCAATGCTATACTCTTCCTTAGTGGAGGAGTTCTAGTAACTTCAACTTCTAACTCCTTGCTTATCTTGGATAGTGTTTTCTTCGAGTAAGGAGTCCTTCTCCTTATCAATTTTACAACATTTTCAATTAGGAGATATCAGATATAACAAGTTAAGCTTATCTCCCTCACGTGCATCCCTTATGCTTGAATCTGCCCGTGTCTGTGTACACTGTGGATGGACCTGGTTCATGCTTGAGTTCCTTTGTCAATCATCAAAACAAACTTCACTTGGGCCAACAGTCTCTCTGTCATATTAGGTATTTATGTACATATTTTTTTAGAGTAGATCAAATATTATTTGTTGGCCAAATGCAAAGTTCACTAAATGCTTTCTTTTTCCTCCTTTCTTTAGTGGTGCACCCATGTGCTAGATCCACCTTTGAACCCATGGTACAAAATGTTAGCTTCTTTCGCCAAAAAGAACATGAGAGAAACACAGTAAACCATCTTAAGATATTCTGTAATCATTGATTTAGGAAACCAGCTCTACAACCTTGAATATTGTCAAAGTCATTGGATGTCTATCACTAAATTGAATCAATAATCATTTTTGTTGTGCGCGAGAGTTTGTCAGCCTCATGTTAAATTCCGGTTGTTAGATGACAATGCATTTGTACCTGAAAAATAGTGTGTTGAATTAATGAAAGATGAAATCTGTGGATAAATGTTAACTGAGTAATCCAGGCGCAAAAGTTTAGTTCCAAAGCTGAGTCTAGATAGTCAGATCGCTTATAGAGCTAGCCGTTCCACATCTTTTGGTATAGCAAAGAAATCTTGTGAGCTCTAGTCAGTAAGTCAAATGATGTTAAGGTTTAATACATATGCTTTCAATTGAATGATTTAAGGTTTACGCAAGGATTGTTTCTGGATTACTCAGTTACTAGTGATTAATAAAAGTACTTTGTTTATTGTCTAAAAAAAAGTAAAAAGGTTGCAAGTACATGTCATCACTTCTATGGTTTAGCTGTAGCAACTTAGATGATAATCAAACTTGGCATATATCACGCATGCTTCTTGACAAACCATATAAAGAGAAGGAGTAACCTTTCTTGTTGGGGTATTATCACTTTTAGGCCGCGCCAGAAACTATTTACATCCGGTAGCCAAAAAGGTGTATAAAATTTGTATAATTTTTGTATATAACATACATAATGTATGTATATACAAAAAATATACATTTTTTGGCTATTATTTTTTACACCGGCTATACGGTGCCATTTTTCCTTTCTTGTTTGTGTTATTCCTCCATCTTCAGGAACAATAGGCAATTTCCGCCAAAAGAAAAAAAAAATTAAGAGCCAAATCTCAGCCTCATAATGAAGAAGCTAGTTCGTTTTGGTCTGAGATTCCAAAGTACAAACATCATACCTGAGGTCGCCACCCAAGCTCATGTGGACAAGGGAATGTGGCTTCATTAATTTGCTGCCTGTTTCTCAATTTCAAAATTCAGTCCTGCAGTATATACCCTGAGGTGAAGCTGAAAGAAATAATGCAAGATTTGGATCAAAATGCCTCGTAATAAAAGTCTACAAAGAAAAGGAAGAGAAACAGTAAAATGATGTAATAGCCAAAAAGGCAGTGTTTTGATTAAGGCTGTATGGTGGGCCGGGCCCGGGTCTAAATGGGCTAAACGGGTCGGGCTAAACGGGCCTGGGCTTAGCGGTCCCGGGCTTCACGGTCCCGGGCTTTGTGGGCTCAACGGGTAGGACCAGCCCGTGACGGGCCTAAGCCCATATGGTCCTGGGCTAAATGGGCAGGGCTCGTGGGCTTAGCGGGCCTAACGGGCTTTTTTATTTCCAGGTTTTTTTTTAATTTTTTTTATTTAAGGCAATTTCTTGTAAACCATATATGTATGTATATATATAAATTGCTCTTATGCATGGCTATATAAATATATGTAGTATATATAATATAGAAATCTAATTATTAAAGTGTTTGACGTAAAAGTAAAATAACAAAACAATAGTAAACCTAAATTGGCATGCATAATAAATTAATAACAAAGTACAACATGAAGCATAAATACATCTAATAATTTTAAAATAACACAAATTGTTGAAAAATCTTAAAGACGAATTTGCGGATAAATACCCTCAACACAATACTTTATATGCCTCCTTAAAATGCCTGTGGTACACCCTGAACGAAAATTTAAGACTCTTCCACAGTTCTTGCACTTTAATATTTGGCGTTCTTCATTTTCTTCAAGCACTTCATAGTATTGCGAAACAAATAAGCGCACTCTTTCCGAACGAGGCATGATTTAACTTGAAAATTGAGATTGAGACTTGAAGTCTTGAAAATTGGAGATTGAGAGATTGAGAGAAATTTAGATTGAGAAATGAGTATTGAGTACTGAAATGAAGACGAGGGAGGGGGGTACTTATAGTGTTAGAGAAGGTTAGTTTTGTAAATTGAAAAAAAAAACGGCTATTTGTGCAATATGACCGTTGGTGGTCATTGGGGGTGGGGCCCTCATTTTGAAAAATCTTGTTTTGTAGTATATATAGTACTACTTCTTCATGTATATATAATATATATAGTATACTAGTATAGTATACTATATATAGTATGTTATGTATATATATTCCCTTATATATTTTCTTGTAGTATATATTGTATGTTATGTATATATATTCCCTTATATATATATATTTTCTTGTAGTATATATTGTATGTTATGTATATATATTATAGCTTATAAATAATTGCAAGTTAAAGACAAAAAAATATTGCAAAGAGATATTCAAGGGCATGTCTTATAATTTTTATTACCAAAAATGGCATATCTTTCTTAGTCTTCTTCCCCCCAATGGAATGAGCCGGGGGAAGGGTAGTAGGTTGGAGACTACTTTCACCAATTTTAGCTTTTCCCTTACCACCAAATATTTTTTTCAAAGAAAATACCATATTAATTACAATTATGCAAACTAAACACACAAAAATATATTCTTAAAACTTAAGAGTTGGAACGAGTTTACCGAATTGCCGAACAACTTCTTGAAAATTGAAAATCGTTGAAGACTTGAAGACTTGAATACTTCAATTCACCAACTTCACAATTTTTCACGAAATTGCAATAATAAAATAAGCAATTATAGAAGAGAAATTAGATATAGATTGAGAGAGATTGAGATAGATTGATGAATTGGTGAGTAAAAATGAAAGAATGAGGGGGTATTTATAGTTGAGAATTGGGAAAAAGTATAATTATATAAAGTTTGGGGTTAAATAAAGTTTGGGGGCCAAATGGCTATTTTTTAAAGTTGCAAACGGTTGAAAATTAAAAGGCCAATGGCTAGATTTTAAAAATCTGTACCGTTGGTCTTTTTAAAAAGAAATTTTTTTTTTTTTAAAAAGAGCCGTTGGCGCCCGTTAGGCCCGGTTGAACCGGCCCAGGCCCGCCTGCTGGTCCCGGGCTCGTGGGCTTGATGTAAGGAACCGGCCCGCCCCGGGCTTTCTACACCACCAGGGACCGGCCCGCCGGGACCGTTTAGCCCGTTAAGACCGCGGGCCCGGTCCGGTCCCGGTCCCAGCCCAGCCCACCATACAGCCTTAGTTTTAATAATCAAACTTAAAATAGACCTATTCCAACTTAGTTTTCATCAAACTCTTGGAGATCCTTAAAAATGATTGGCTCGAAAGTGGAAAGGGTAATTACTCTTGGCAGGAAGTTCAAATTACACTACTAGAATTCCTGCATAAAAGCGACCAAAGTTGGTTTGCCAAGAAAAGCGACCAAAGTTGGTCGCTAAACTGGTGAAGATGATAAAATAATGATTTTAAATAAATTAGCGACCAACGTTGGTCGCAACTTGGTCGAAAATTTTGTCAAACTGTTGACCGGACTGGTCAGACTTGCTTGGTCAAAGAATTACTCAGATTAGCGACCAATGTTGGTAGCTTCATGGGACCCACTTATTAAATTTTAATAATTATAA
>NW_017674027.1:73809-111282 GCF_001879085.1 Nicotiana attenuata
ACTTGAGTTTTGAAATACAGAGCAAGTGTGTATGGGAACACCGCTATAGCGCGGAAGTGGCTGCAAACTTCCATCTCAAAGCTCGAAAGCGGTTGTCCCATTGTTTCTCCAAAGCTAGGCAGTTGAACCAGAAGCCTGGCTAGATGCTTTAGGATTTATGGGATGATTTGCAAAGGCAATGGCTTACAGCAGAGTTCTTATAGAAGAGCGAAAAAGGAAAGAAAGCCCGAGCATCTGAGAAGGGAGGATCCTTGCACACTGGAGGTGCGGTCAGCCTAGGGACGATAAAACGAAGAATGGTACGTAATTGCTTAATTTATTTTAATTTTCTTAGTATATGTATTCTGTTTATTAACTAAAATTTATGAGTTTTCAGGAAAAAAAGTTGGGGCGTCCGATGAACCAAGATGAGCTCTCCAAGGAGACTCATATTGTGAAGAAGAAGAAAGAGACGGACCAAGAAAGGTGGGTCGAGGGCCGAGCCTCGACTGTACATGTAAGTTTTCACTTTTCATAAAGAATTTTGATTTACTTTTATATAAATTTGGAAATAGTAATTCACATATTATTTTTCTTATAGGGTCGCTTCACAGCTGAACTGGAGCAATTCATACGCAGTTAGCCACCTAATGAGTCCGCCACGCCAATCCAACTATCGGACGAGGATGCTGAGAGAATGTGGACGCAGGCTGCTGGCGTCCAAAAGGGGGGAAGGTATACGAGCTTCCTAATATGAAATTCCATCGCTATAAGTGTGGAATGCAAGGAATAGGGACTTCCTCCCAAGCCGAGCAACTTAATGGGGAGAGCCTCTCCTCTATGCGGGAGACTGTGGCAAAGCTCACATCCGAGCTAGAAGCCGCCAAGGAGAGAGAAAGGCTTAGAGATATGCAGTACTCTGGCATGCAAGCTCAGTGCAAGGGCATGCAAGAGCAGATCAAAACTCTCCTAGCTTCTGGCAATTTTCCAATTCCCCGGTCTCGTGAGTCATCGCCAGAGGCTCGCCTTCCCCGTGCTCATTCCCCCCGTCCTCCCTGTGGTCATTCTTCCCATCATCGACAAATAGCCCATTCTAGATACCGTCATGGTGAAGAAAGTTAATCAGACGGTGATGATAATGATGTAGAGAACAATCTTTGAACTTATAAGTTTATGCTAGACAAATACAATTGGTTTTCGAATGGTTCTGTAATAACATTTAACTTATTAGTTTGCTAATTAGCTTAAAGTATAAAGTTCTATTGAACTTTATACTTTGTTCGTTATAATTGTTGTTGTTGTTGCTTGTTGTTGCTGTTGTTGGCATATTTGCCTATTTAGGATTTTGGTAAGCTGGCAGGTGGTGTAGCTGCCAAAAGAGGCAGTTCCTGCCAGCAATATACCAAGAAAAGCGACCAACTTTGGTCGCTATTTGGTCGCATTTCTATTAAAAAAAATAATTTTCTGTGAAATAGCGACCAAGGTTGGTCGCTATTTAACCCAGATTCCCCAAGTAGCGACCAAGATTGGTCGCTATTTACCAGAAAAATAATAATTTCTGGAAATATGGCGACCAGAGTTGGTCGCTTATTAATAAATAAAAAAATTAATTCATGTATTTAGCGACCAAGTTTGGTCGCTTATTTAAAAAAATAATTAAAAAATTTATAGTATAGCAACCAACATTGGTCGCCATTTTTCAGATTTTAAAATATAATATTTCATATACAGACCAAAGTTAGTCGCTACTTCGTAATTAATAAATAAATAATAAACGAAATTTACAAAAAGGAGACCAACTTTGGTCGTAAAATTTATAATATTAAAATAATATAGCGACCAAAGTTGGTCGCCAGTGTCTTTACCGGAATATTTGGTCCTTTGACTTGAGAGACCAAAGTTGGTCGCTAATTAGCGACCAACTTTGGTCCCTAAGGTAAAGGGACTAGCTTAATATCGACCAGGCACGTTTGGTCGCTTTTTGGTCGCTTTTTGGCCAATAAGCGACCAACACTGGTCGCTTTTTGTGGTCGTTTTTTTCCGGATTTCTAGTAGTGAAATTTGGTTAGAGTATAACTGCACAATGAAGGTTCATTTACAATCTTCATGTGCTCTACTATAGTAAGTCAGTAACCAAATGTAGGAATTTCAATCGCCATTTGCGTTATACTAAAATTATGTGCCTGGGCTAGTGTATACTTTTCAATATTGAGCACAATGCAGCTGAAACATATCATTCAATTAGTTTTATGTTTATTTTCTCGATTGAATGTTGCTACAATTTCTCACGGCCACCCAGAAAAACGGCTATTAGTTAACTCACCGCGCTGAATGTGAATAAGGTACTACTTTTGCTGCTAGAATAGAAAATTCATAACAGAATGAGTTAACTGATTAACATTTACTAGTAAGTTCAACTTTAACAGAAACTGATACTTATCATGTAATATTCATGGTAAAGTTACAAGATATCTACATTTGCTTGACAATGCAAAGCCTCAACTTTCTAAATTGCATGAATGGCAAAAGAAGAGAAGACTGTGAATAGATATATATAATTAGTGCAAGAAAGGTGGCACAACATGAGAGCGAACAGGATATATATAATGTGAAAGTATAAATTTGTTAAGTTAGATGTATACAAGATGTATGCCATTTTACTGCTGATTTGGTAACCAGACGAGACAATAGGGACCGATCGAACCTTTCTATCTTCTTCTTTCTCTTTTTGTTCCCGCCTGCTATCTATATTTCAATAACGATGAAGGGCTATTAGGAGAGAATATTTAATTCTACAAGAATATTTAACTTGGAACCCGGTTCATTGGTTTGGTTTGTTATTGTATATTACTTTGAGATAGTGTAGGAACCCATAAGCTTAAACTCCTGGATCCGCCTCCGCTGCTGAGGACCTATATTTCAATAACGATGAAGGGCGAGAAAGGGGTTTAGGAGAGATAGGTAGATTGGATGGGTGTAGTTTTGGTAGCTTGTGTAGTTAATACAAATCCTCTAAGCGAATTGAACGAGAACCGAGACAAAATAGTTGGTTTGTGTTAGAATCGAAGACCCCATTGATTTGACTTACGGATAACTTTTCTTTTTAATGAGATGAGAAATGGGAATCTTAGAATAACGGAAGTGCATTTTCTTTTACTCCAAATCTAGTTTGAATTAGAGTATGATCATTCCTTGTACCCAAGGTTAAAACAAAAATTCTCTTATTTTGTTTAACAATCCAAATGTCATTTCGTTAATTCGTGATCAAAATATAGATGGGTCAAAAAGTACTTTTCTGATAAGCACTCTTGAGAGAAATACAGTTAGAAGCAGTTTTCAAAAGCTTGGCCAAACACTAATTACTACTCAAAAGTACTTTTCAAATTAATTAGCCAAACACAAACTGATTCTTACCAAAAGTACTTTTTTGAAAAACACTTTTCAAAATAAACAGATTTTAGAAGCTTGGCCAAACAGGCTATAAGCAAATACATAAATTCACACACATGAAATTCTACATTTAGATTCCATAAATATCACTGTAAGTTTGAAATCAAGTATTTCTGATTTCTCTTTCTGGTCATGTAAACAGCAACTCTATTAGGGTGATATGATCCCCCTTGATTGGTGCAAACATCTCTAACTATGAACAAAATGATTAAAGCAACTATCTGATATGATGCTTGAGATGGAATTTTTTTTATATCAGTTTCAGGAGATCATCTGGGATAAAAACCGCTGTTAGATAAGGTGGCAACCGAAGCAGAATCGCCTTCTCTAAGCGGGTCGTTTGAGTACTTCTCCCGAGGGTCATGAAGTTCCATGGTTTTCTCATCTATAAAAGGCGGATTAGTAGGTGGAGGCAACTCTTCTTCTTTCTTGACGAGCATCTGTAATGCCTTAGACATGTATGGCCTTAACGTCGCGATTTCTTGAGTGCATAGAAGTCCTACATGTAACACTCTCAGCACCTCATTTTTCACATTGATTGTATGGTAGTTATGCAGCATGAGATTTGGATCGAACAGTTCCTCCGTTGTCCCACGTTGAAAGTGTTCCCATGCCTGTTTCATCCAATAGATAAAGCAATGAGCAACAAGTTTTCAATTGAGCAGAAGAGGATTGAAAAAGTGATTCATAAATTACAATGGAAACTAAGCTGTCCGTATATTCTGCGTTTTTGCTCCTGTTATTTTGCCTTCCCGTAACAATCTCCAGTAGAAGAACTCCGAAGCTGTAAACATCTACTTTCTCCGTTAATTGGCCATGTGCTAAGTATTCCGGAGCCATATATCCTCTGCATATTAGAAGGGTAAATCATTCATTATATTGCATCAAATTTCTGAGGTTGGTCCATTATAGTTGCACGAAAAAGATTCTCGGACCATATTAGTCGCTATAAATTAGAAGATGAAAGAAAGAAATACTAACAATGTGCCAGCAATAACAGTGCTTATGTGACTCTTGTCTTCTTGGAATGACCTAGCCAACCCAAAATCAGCAATTTTTGCACGGAGCCTCGAGTCCAACAGTATATTGCTTGCTTTTATGTCTCTGTGAATTATTCGATTCTTTGTGTTTTCGTGGAGGTATACCAAACCTTCTGCAGTCCCTATAATTATCTCAAATCTTTTCTCCCAGTTTAAAGCTTTACCTTTGTTAGAGTCTGTCAATTTTAAAATTAGAATCAAGATGTGTGACAAAGTCATCGTTGTGGTTATGTGAAAATACAACACTTAGTCCTAGTGCAAAATCGGTTACTCACCAAAGATGAAGCGATCAAGACTCTGGTTAGGGAGGAACTCATATACGAGAAGGCTTTCCGGTCCTGAGCAGCTGCATCCCAATAACCTTACCAAGTTTTTGTGCTCAACACTACTAATTATGTTAACCTCATTATAGAAATCTGCAGCTCTGTGTTTGTTGTTGAAGAACAGTCTTTTGACCGCAATCTCTCTCCCATCTTGCAGAACACCCTGCAATGAGTTGACCTCATAGTATTGCATTACTGTTATGGACAATCTACAACTTTGAAGATTTACTATAATTGTACAGCATTCAGCCATTACCTTATAAACTGTGCCAAATCCACCTTGCCCGAGCTTGTTGGCCTCGTCGAATGACCCTGTGGCTTTGTCAAGTGTGGAATATTTGAAGTTCAAGCTGCTGTCGTGAAGGATCTTAACTAGTTTCTCCGCATCCTTTGCACCTGACAAGTTCAAATTGGAAAAAACACGAGTTGTTGACCGTTATTCAAGGTAAATGCTCAGCTACAAAATGTTGCTAGTTTCTGCTTTTACAAACCTTTTAGCATACGATTCAATATATGTTCATTATATATATTGATTTTTAGCAATAATTTTGGCACAAAAGAATTTACCTTTTCTCTTCTTCTGGATTTGTTTGTTCTTCCAGATATAAATACCAATGACAGCACCTACTGCCAAGACTATCACAGAACTAACAACAACAATTACAATGACTACAACTTTTCCTGCAATATGATCATTTGAGAGTAAAAAAGACCATTATTCAGCGTAATTACTTTTTCACTCAATAAATAACAGGTGAACCAGGACGAAAAAGTGTAAACATTACCTCCTGACGATGAGCCTCCGCTTGTAGAAATAGCATTGAGAAAATTTGTATCAGAATATCTCATGAAGCATCCAGTGTACAACGCTCGACCTTCTGACCAAGGTAAGCATCCCAACATGGAAGCAGATGCACTTTGTAAACATGCTGTGCAGGCGTTTGCGCTCAGTGTCTTCCAGCAATCAGCAAGAACATAAGCTGTCTCGTTGGAAGGCCCGGGCACTGGCACTTCAGCACGTGCATAGCCATTATTACTCGGTGCATTTGCAACCGCTTGCTGAACAGCTCGCCGGGCAGTCTGTTGGAACAAAGAACCTTTTGTGGTCCTATTTCCACATACATGCCTGTCCTCTGGACCTAAGTACTGGTCATAGAATGTGTAATTCTCTGCTCGCATAAAGCAGCCATCAAGATAGATTCTCCCTCCGTTATAAGGGAAGCACTGGGGCAGAACGGTTCGCGCTTCAGCATAGCATAAGACACAGTCAAGTAAAGAAAGATCGCCATAGCATTGCGCCAGTCCATAGTTAGTGTTGGGTCCAGTTCCATTAACTGCTACTCCATATCCTCTAGTCCTCATTTGCTGACTTATAGTTTCCATTGTGGCAACAAAGTTTGGGACAAAAATCGTTGTATTTTGCTCGATTTGTTTTCCACATATGATCTGGACTGTCTGAGATCTTGGCTCACCCACTGAAAGTTCTGGTAGAAGTAGGATCAATGCAATAAAAAAGAGACTACATAAAATTGAAGGGGTTGTTCTCTCCATTTTGCCAGATGAAATGAGACCTAATTGCAAGATCTTATATCAATCTTGAGCCTGTACAACATAGAAACAATGTAAGAGAACTATTTGAAGTACTATTAAAATGACATAAACGCATAAGATTTTAATTTGTGCATTAGGAATACACCTTCCCAAATGGTAAAAAAAGATCTATAAGGAAAAAAAACAATTCATAAGGTTAAAGGTGTTTGTAGATGGACAAAAAAGGGAAGAGAATTAGCCAATTTAATTGACCTACTGGAGTTTAAGGAAAGGGTACAACTTATTTGGAAACAATAAATTTGCTAGTTTCCTGAAACTCTATGCAAATTCTATACAAGGGCTGGTAACCATCATTAGAAGTGGCATATCTAATAGAGAAAGGCATCAACCTTGAGAATCAATTCTAGCCTTGCTGAAAAGGAAGAAAGGCACAAAAGATATACAATACCTGAATTTCTTAGATTGCAGAACTTATTTATACAAAACTCATCTTTGCAAATCCTTTTTCTTTTCCCTTCTGTTTCTTTGTAGATTTTTGACTTAACTAGGCATGGACAAAAGCTGAGCTGGTCGGGGCTCGGCTTGAGCTGGGCTTGGCTCAGCTTAGTTAAGTTGAAACTTGGCTAAGATCAGCTCGACTCGGTTAAAGATGAATCAAGCTTGCTTACCGAGCCAACTCGACTTGGCTTAGTTGACTGTGTTGAGTGATGTAATTAATGTTTTAAATGCAACTTTCATCTTTGATTATGTTGCTCGGATTCTTCAAATCCTTGTTGCATTTATGTTGACCCGACACGTGGGGTGGGATTCGCACTGGATTTGGTCAATCTAACTTGAGTTCTTTGAGTACACTTATAACCAATAAAGAAGTATAAGTTGGTTGAGTATTTGGTTTAATTTTGGTTTTATCTCATATAAAGTACTAAAATACTATGCTATTATATGAGATTACTTATGAATAAAATATTAAATAACAACAACATTCCCAGTATATTCCTACAAGCGGGATGTGGGAGGGTAGTGTGTACGCTGACCTTGACCCTACCTTATGCAGGTAGAGAGGTTATTTCCGATAGGCCCTCGGCTCAAGTAAGCACAATATCAGTAGTAAAGAAATACAATATAAAAATTGAACAAGTCATGGAAACATAGCAACAACGTGATATTAACAAACCGAAACATAAGCAATATCAAGTAATAATAAGAGTCCAAGAATATGCCAGAACTAGAGTAGTACTAAAACTACCGGTACGTAAGGGGATACCCTTTACTACTCACTAACTCTTTACTCTAATTTTCGACCTTCACTACCCCATATTAAGGGTCATTCCCTCAGTAAGATGAAGAAGCACCATACTATGCCTAATCAGCTATCCTCAATATTTCTCAGGTCTACCCTTACCACTCCTTAGACTCACCATGTGCAACCTCTCACACCTCCTTACTGGGACATCAGGGCATCTCGTCCTCACATGCTAGTACCATCTCAGTTTCACTTATCGCAGCTTATCCTCCACGAGGGCTACCCCTACCTTGTCCCGAATATCTTCATTCTTGATTCTGTCTCTCCTAGTATGCCCACATATCCACCTCGACATCCTCATTTTCGCTTCTTTCAACTTGTGGACATTAGAGTTCCAAACTGGCCAACACTCGGCCCCATACAACATAGTTAGTCTAACCATCACTTTGTAGAACTTATCTTTAAGTCTTGGTGGCACCTTCTTATCACACAATACACCAGAAACAAGCCTCCATTTCATCCATTCTTCTCCAATACGGTGGACATACTCATCAATTTCCCCGTCAGTTTGGATTCCTGACGAAGATACTTGAAACTATCCCGCTTAGGGATGACCTGAGTATCAAACCTCACATCCACTTCATCCTCATGAGTTACGCCACTGAACTTGTACTCCGTTGTAATACTGCTCAACTTAAACCCCTGGCGTTAACTCCATCTCGCGTCTTGTCAATCAATACTATGTCATATGCAAATAACTGGCACCAAGACACATCTCCATGAATATGCCACGTTAATACATCTATCACCAAGGCGAATAAGAATGGGCTAAGCACTGACCCCTGGTGTAACCCCATCATGACCGGGAAGTTTCCCGATTCTCTTCCTATTGCCCTTGCCCGGGTCTTAACTCTTTTATATATATCCTTAATCATCCTAACATATGCTACAAGGACACTTTTCGCCTCCAAGCACCTCCATACAACTTGTCTAGGGACTTTGTTATATGCTTTACCCAGATCGATGAACACCATATGCAAGTCCGTCCTCCTCTCCCTATATTGTTCCACCAACCTCCTAATTAGATGAATGGCTTATGTGGCGGATCGCCCTGGCATGAGTGCAAGCTGATTCTCGAATATACATACTCCCCTCCTCACCCTCATCTCCACCACTCTCTCCCAAAATTTTATAGTGTGGCTGAGTAATTTAATACCCCTATAATTATCGCAGTTTTGGATATCCCCTTGTTCTTATATACTGTGATCATCATACTCCACCTTCATTCTTCAGACATCTTGGATGTCCTAAAAATGACATTAAATAGGCTTATGAGCCACTCCAAACCTTCCCTGCCAGCGCTCTTCCAAAACTCAACCAGAATCTCGTCGAGCCTGGTCGCTCTTTCCATGTTCATCTACGCATAGCCCACTATATCTCCTCGACCTTTATCACCCTACATTACCCAAAATCTCGGTGACTCTCGGAGTGATCCAGTTCACCCAACATAATGTTCCTATCTCCTTCATCGTTCAAGAGTTTATGAAAGTACGCCTGCCATCTCTATTTAATATGCGCCTCTTCCACTAATACTTTTTCTTCCTCGTCTTTGATGCACTTCACTCTCTCACCTTGGCTAGCTTGTATAACTTTTTGTCCTCGCCTTTGTCTTCAAGCCCTTTATACAAACGTCCAAACGCAGTTGTCTTCGCTTCCGTGACCGTTATCTTTGCTTCCCTCTTAGCCGTCTTGTACTAATCCATGTCCGCGCTCTTTTCCTCACCGTCTTTGCTCTCTATCAACTTCAGATACACCGCCTTCTTAACCTCCACTTTCCCTCGGACATCTCCATTCCACCAACAGTCTCCTTTCTGCCTTCCAGAGTGGCTCTTCTAGTCCCCTGGCACTTCTCTAGTTGCTTCCCTGATGCAATTCGCTATCTTGGTCCACATACTACTGGCGTTATACTACTCATCCATGCCCTCATAATTGTTAGCTTCTCCGCCAACTCCTGGGATTTATCCTTACTTAAAGCTCTCCATTTGATCTTGGGTTGACCATACACAACCTTTTTTTTCCTCTCCCTTGTAATCCCCAAGTCCATAATCAAGAGCCTATGTTGAGTCACGTGATTCTCGCTCGAGATAACCTAACAATCCGTGCATACCCTTTTATCATACTTCTTGAGAAGTAAGTAATCAATCTGGGTCTTGGCCACTGCACTTTGGAAGGTGACCAAGTGCTCCTCTTTTAAATATTAAGTATTTACAACTAATTTAATTGTATTAACTTTAATTTAATAACTTGAATTGATTGTCGAAATATATACTTATGTATATCATAACATACGTTTATTGGATGTATTTTAACAGAAGTATCCATACTCCTATCCGTATCCCTGTATGCTAAAGTTTAGGTGATGCCACACCCATATATCCGGAAAAAAAATAGATTATTAATATAAATTCGCAATCAACTTAAACTTTATCATATATTAGCTTGATAACAGGGTAACTTAAGCCTAGTTTATGTTTGACATGAAATGTAATGAAATGTCTTATTTTAATAATTGAAATTGTTATTGAAACTCAATTTAGTAAAACATCTTGATATGCTGTTTTTGTTTTAAAAGTTCAGTTTCGATGTATTGAGGATCAAATCTAAAAGGATATGTCCATATAGTGAATTAAAAAGGCAACTATTTGTTCAATGAATATTATCGAGTATCAACATAACATATCTCAATATCTTGTCAATTGAATTCATTTCTGATTTCATAGCTTTATCTTTTAAATGTCAAGTCGTTATAGTACTTCATTACATACTTTAAAGGGTAGTTATAGTCCGGTGCACAAATCATCTCGCATTCACAATAGAGTCGGGGAAGGACCGCGCATCCCCAAGGGGTGTGATATAAACAGCTTACCATAATACAAGCATTAATGGCGGCTTCCATGGCTCAAACCCGTGACGTATAAGTCATACGGAGACAACTTTACCGTTGCTCTAAAGCTCCCCTACTCTTCATTACATTATCGTTGTTAAGCTTTCACTCGTGACTTTCAAGATTAGGATACCTTGAACTAGTAACACTCGAAACATGAGCTAACTATTTAACATTTATTTGGAAATTATTAGCTTATAAATTCAGCTGCCATAACTATTGTCCTTCTTTCTTTTAAGTCAACGGTAACATAGTTAATCATCTTTCTGCAGGTTTTATACAAATCTTCAAGTGAACTTTGCGATCATTTTTCATTCTGCAGAGCAACTTTAGCTTTTGTTCATATACTCCTAATCAGAATTCCCAGTAAAAAGAAGAACAAAAACAAATTGAAGTAGTGTTCTGTGCTGAAAGCCTGAAACTAACACAAAATTGCATCTAAATAAAAATAGAAAAAAAAAATCTGGGCAATTAATAAACTGCCACCTTCTTAAAAAAAACAGCGGAAGAAAGCTATCAGTAGTACTAAATCAAAAAAATTCTCAAAAAGATTACAGGAGGACTTCTATATTTGGCAATTAGAACATCATAACTCTTACCTCTTCTTTACATAAATTTTGAGTCCCGAAGATCGGCGCGCCCAACTAATCAGCTGCTTATTTCATAGTTGTAGAAACAGAGTGAGGAAGAGGGTGACAGGGAGAAAAGGAAAACAAATAAGGAAAATTTCTTAGATGAATAAAAATGGAAATGATAAGAGTGATTAAAATAGTAGGCAATTTGAGAGAAGTCAACAGGAGGAAAGAAGAGGAAGAATTTCTTTGGAAAGGATTTGTGTGTGAATTTTCAAAATAAAGACTCAAATAAATCAGCAGGGGATGAAGACTTTTGAAAGGACGCGCCTCTTTTAACAGAAACTTCCTCCTTAACATATTGGTAGGGCCGTTTTTTGATAGGTAATTAATTAGGTTTAAATATGAATTTCTTATAGACTTTACTGCCCAAACCAAAAATTGTATTCTTATAGACAAACATATATTTATCTATTTTAACACTTCCTTATTTTAAGGCGTAATGGTTTCCTGACCATTTAAACTTGTACCGGTTTGTAAAGTCGATATATGAACTTATATTTTTCCCATTTGAATACTTCAACTTGACAAAATGAATACTAATAAATACATTTGACCATTGACCAAGCTTATGTGGAAGTGGCACAGCTGACATGGCTAAATTGTGTGCAAATCAAGCTGCCAAGGTGCGTGAATAGTTGTATTTTTATTAAGAAGATATTAGAAATAGAATAAAATATAAATAAGAAAGAAAAAAAAAAGAAAAAAAAGACCTTTCTCTCTGCCCGTCTCTTTTCCCCTCCCCTCCCACCTCTCTCATCTTCCCAAGCGAACTCTCATCCCCATCCTGTAAATTTTTCATTTTCTATCCTACTTTCCCTCTCCTTCCCCATTTCTTTTTTCCCTTTCTCTTCCCCGTTCAATAATTTTTTCTTTTATTTGCTAGTCTCCACCCACCTCGTCCCAACCTCCCTCAATTCCTCTTTACCAGTACCTCCATTCATTATTCGTTGCCATCAGCCCCCCCCCCCTTTCTTTTCTTCTTTCTTTTCAATTTCTCTTCTTTCTTCTATAGTACACCTACTTAGTAGATTGCAGCTGATAGATGAATTGAGAAAAAATTATGTTGCTTTAATACCGGTGGCATTTAGTGAAATACTTTGAAATAAATATTTGTTGGCTTTTTGGATGATTTAGGTTGTAGAACAACAATAGATTTTACTGGAAAAAGGTGGGTGAAGGGGGGAGGGTGTGATTCGGTGGTAGGTGATTATGATTTGAATATGAAGCTTTCATATAGGAGGAAGAAGATGATGGTGATTGCAAATGGCTGAGGTTTGGAGTTGTTGGTGGACTATTGGCTGTGTATGGTGGAGAAAAAAGAGAAAGAAAAAGAAATTAAAAATTTTAAAGATTAATTTTTTTTAATAATATAGGACCCGCAAATCTACATGTCATATAATAAAGACCAAACATGTGACATGGCATTCATGTTAGAGTGATTGATGATCGCGTTCACCAGAAAGTATTTATTAGTATTCATTCCGTCAAGTTGAAGTGTTCAAATGGGAAAAATATAAGTTCATGTATCGGCTTTAAAAACTGGTACAAGTTTAAGTGGTCAGGAAGCCATAAAATAATATTACAAATATTACTACTATGAGGCGACCATCATGATATCCCAAATTATTATAAGTACATATTTTATTTAAAAAACTAAACGATAATAGGCTAGATTCATGTAATTTGGCGACTGTTTATGCCCCAGCTTGACTATGTTTCACTATTATAGGATAGTTAAATGATGATAAATTGGCTCTAATTGTGAATTTCATGCTTTGCAGGAGCGAGTTGCGTGTATGAGGACTAAGAACTGTAATTCGAGATAAATTGAAGCAAGAGAAGCCCCTCGGAGCTGAGTACGTTAGAAGAAGAGAGAAAGAAGGGCTGATATGATGACCCAGACTAGCACGCCCACTAGCGCGACCGCGCTAGCCCAGGAGTTTGAGGCAGAATGTTATGCCAAATGCGCGGTCAGTAGCGCGCCCATTAGCGCAACCGCTCTAGTCCAATTCCGAAAAATAAAATTCAGCGGTAAACTTGGAAGTTCGGGGGTAATTTCACTTAACCTATAAAAGGTCCAGCTCGCCCAAAGGAACATGATCAAGGTTTTTACAGCTTAGTTGAAGGCAAGGAGAGGCAAGAGGCAAGTAGGATAATTCAACATCGAGTTCTTCCTTTCTTCCTTTTGTATTTTATCATTTGTGATGAATTTGGCTATTGTTATGATGAACACTAGTATGAGTAGCTAAATATTTAGTCTGAGGTTTTGATGGAACCTATTGAAGGATGAACTTCTTGATATGTTAATATAGTTTGCCCGGTTTATTCTTTATTTGTTCAGCTATGTTCTTGTTGTAGTTAATTGATAGGATCCTCAATTAGTTGTGCCTATTTAGTATGTATTACTCGGAAGAGAGTGTATATTTAGGTAATTGTTGAACAACACCGCTCCCAGAGTATATGAGGGATCAATAACCGAGGGTTTAACGAAGCCTTGGGTGCAATCTTAAGTGAGCTGTAATAAAAGCCAGCTAGCGTAACTCAGGAGAGTGCGTCTAGTAAATTATTGTGATTACTCGGGAGAGATTTACGGTAATAAGAGTGCTCATGATTGATAGAGACGGTTAGGCAAATCTATATGAAACATAACATGAACGGATTCCATCAATAGGGAAAATCATAACCTTAGATCCTTCTCTTAATTGCTTACAACTTAATCATAGTTAGTCTTTGTTTACTTAACTGCAGTCAGTTATAGTTAGTAAAAATATCCTCAATTGTTATTTAAAAAGTTTGGGAAGTTGATTATGTAGAATTTAGTGAGTCTAACAAGAGTAATTGATAGGTTAATTCCTTGTGGGTTCGACTCTGGGCTAAATACTCATATTATATTTGCAACGTCCTTTTTAATAAGGCATAGTTGGGCGTGATCAAATTTTGGCGTCGTTGCCGGGGACTTAATGGTTTTATCAATTACAATTGAAAGAAATATAAAAATTCTTAGTGTAGTCAGTTTTCTTCACTTCAAATCTTTATATTGAAATTTTAACGTTTGTTGACTTGGTTGTATAGGTGCATGCCTAGAAACTCATCAAGAACTGGTGAAGTATTTGAAGCCTTATCAGATCCCGAGAAAGTTTTCAAGGCCTTGAATCGGGCCAACCGGAAAAACAAACAACAACAAACAATTGAACAATTCGAACCGGACATGGGGGACAACATGGTAGACCCAGCTGCACCATTAGCGCTAGTGGCACCTCTTGTGCCAAAGGCTGCTCTATATGACAGGGCACAACCCACAGTTGAAAATTTGGCCACAACGATTTTAGTTCGACAGATACAGGCTGAATCGTTTCAAATCACGAACAACATGCTGCACTTGTTGCAAAACAGGGGGCTATTTTCGGGGTCACAAATCGAAGATCCTCAACAGCACTTAAAGAATTTCTTATCAATATGCAAAGCTCAAAGGCAGCCCAACGTAACTCAGGAAGTAATCAAGCTGTTGTTGCTTCCATTCTCAGTGACAGGAGCTGCCCAGACCTAGCTAAACTCACTCCCCATTAATTCCATAACAACTTGGGAGGAGTTAGTCAAGCAATTTGTGAACAAGTTTCATCCACCCAACAAGACTGCTCAACAAATTGATGAAATTTTGAGTTTCAAACAGAGACCAATGGAGACACTGCAAGAAATATGGGAACGATTCAAAGGGATGCTGGTTATATGTCCGCACCACGGTATTCCAGATCAGATATTGGGGCAGCGGTTCTACATGGGTTTGGCAGATGGCGTGAAGGGTAATGTTGATGCTTCATCTGGTGGAGCATTTTTGAGCAAAACATGGAGAGAAAGCCAGAGTCTGCTTGATAAGATGGCACATAATTCGGGGTGGACAACCAGGAACGCACTTATCACTCCAGTGGTTCACTAAGTGCCCTTAGATCCATCCAACACTCTTGCTGAAAACATAGCCACATTAATGATACAGATGAGTATACTCACCAAAAAGGTGGAAGAGTCAGGGCAGAAGCAACAGGTACACATCGTAGATACTACCAATGGGGGCTTATGCACATCTTGCATTAGTCAGCCAATTTGTAACCAGTGGAATGCAGAAAGTGATCATCATCACTACCCTGAGGACATGAATTATGTGTCTAACTATGGAGGCCAGAGATAGGGTGGTCAAAATTGGGGCCAACAACAGCAGCCATACAGGCCAGTCCAGCCACAACTCAACAATGGAAACATGGGAGGTATGAGACCTCACAATAATATGGTGCCCTACCAAAGGCCACAGGGATATAATAATCAAAATTAGCAATAGGGTTATCATCCTCCTCAGCAACAGCATGGTGGAAGACAAGAAGATGGGTTTGCTAGACTTGAGGCAATGATGCAGCAGGTTATTGGGTCAAATGCAAAAATGAGTGAAAGAGTAGATGCACATGAGTCAGCTATTAAGAATATTGAAGTACAGATGGGCTAGATTTTGATGTCCTTGAACAATCGTCCTCATGTGACATTGCTTGCAGACACTCAGGTAAATCCAAAAGATCAAGGCCCGAAGCAGTTGATGGCAGTGAGTCTACGTAATGGCAGAGACTTAGACTTGGAGCAAGAGAGGGCCCGAGAAAGCAGACAGGCTGAGACACTTATACCAGTGCCCATCAAGATAGATGAGTCAACGAAACTGATAGAGGTAACAGTACAGCCTGCCCAGGAAGAACATAACATACAGATTGAGGCTGAGAAAGAAGCTGAGACAGCCCAGGAACCGGTAATTGAGGTGGCAGCTGACAAAGAGCAGTCCCAAATCATTGGGAAGAAGAGACCTCAGCACCATTCCCACAGAGGTTGGCCAAGTACCAGAAAGAAGAGCAATATAAGAAATTCTTGGAGATGCTGAAACAAATCCAGGTAAATATTCCATTGATTGATGCCTTGAAGGAGATGCCTGGTTATGCAAAAATGATAAAGGACTTGATGTCCCGAAAATTCGATTTCCAAGACTTGGCCACAGTGACTCTTACTCAGACCTGCAGTGCTGTGGTGACTAGACCAGTTGCTGAGAAGCTGTCTGACCCAGGGAGTTTCACAACTCCCTGCACCATTGGTAACTTTGCTTTTGCCAAGGCACTCTATGATTTGGGGGCTAACATAAATCTTATGCCCCTAACAATTTATAAGAGGTTGGGGATTGGAAGAGCTAGACCCACGTCTATATTGTTCCAGCTAGCTGACAGGATCGTGAAAAGACTTTCTGGTATATTGGATGACGTGCTGATTCAGGTAGGGAAATTTGTGTTCCCTGCAGATTTTGTGATTTTAGATTGCAAGGTGGATGAAGAAATTCCCATAATTTTGGGAAGGCCGTTCTTGGCCATAGGGAGTGCTCTCATTGATTGTGAAACTGGGGAGCACAAGATAAGATTGAACGATGAGGAGATAACATTCAATGTGCAGAAATCTATGAGGCGACCGAGTGAATTTGCCAATTGCTCTCTTATTGATGCCGTTGATGTAATCGTAGAAGTTGATGATGGAATGTTGACTATTGAGGACCCTCTTGATGCATGTCTGGTAAATTTGGATGAGGTAAATGGGGAAGAATTGACAGAATGGGTGTTGGCTTTAGAGGGCAGAGGGTTTTGGGATAGAACTCTTGAATTTGAGCCCCTGCACTTAGAAAACAGAGAAACTCCTCCAGCCAAGCCATCTATAGAAGAGCCACCAAAGCTGGAATTGAAGCCACTGCCCGCCCATCTCAGGTATGAGTTCCTAGGACCTAACTCCACATTACCTGTTATTATCTCATCTAGTTTGTTAGATGTGCAGGCACAACAACTTTTGCAGGTACTCAAGGAGTGTAAGACTGCCATTGGGTGGACCATGGCAGACATTAAGGGGATCAGCCCAGCCTATTGTATGCATAAAATTCTGCTAGAAGAGGGACACAAACCTTTCAGGGAACACCAAAGAAGGCTGAACCCCAACATGGAAGAAGTGGTGAAGAAAGAAGTGATAAAGTGGTTGGATGCGGGAATCATTTTTTCAATCTCTGATAGCAACTGGGTTAGCCCGGTGTAATGTGTGCCTAAGAAGGGTGGCATGACGGTGGTAAAAAGCGATAACAATAAGCTGATCTCTACAAGAACCGTCATAGGCTGGAGAACTTGCATGGACTACAGAAAATTAAATCTGGCCACCCGGAAAGACCACTTCCCACTTCCCTTCATTGATCAGATGCTAGACAAATTGGCAGGGAGGTCTCACTTCTATTTACTGGATGGGTACTCGGGGTACAATTAAATCTCCATTGCACCAGAGGACAGAGAGAAGACCTCCTTCACTTGCCCATATGGCATTTATGCTTTTCGGAGGATGCCCTTTGGCCTATGCAATGCACCCGCCACATTAGAGAGGTGCATGATGGCCATATTCACTGAAATGGTAGAAGACATAATGGAGGTATTCATGGATGATTTCTCAGTGGTGGGAAACTCATTCGATGAGTGCCTTATAAATCGGACCGGTGTGCTAAAACGGTGTATTGAGACTAACCTGGTTCTTAATTGGGAAAAGTGCTATTTCATGGTACAAGAGGTCATAGTCTTGGAACACCGGGTATCAAGTAAAGGAATCGAGGTGGCTAAAGTTGACGTGATAGCAAAGCTGCCACCTCCAATGTCAGTTAAGGCAATCAGGAGCTTCCTCGGGCATGCCGGTTTCTACCGGAGATTCATAAGAGACTTCTCAAAAATTGGCAACCCTCTATGTAAGTTGTAAGAAAAAGATCACCCCTTCTTGTTTTCGGATGATTGCAGGGTAGCATTCGAGGAGTTGAAAAAGAGGCTAGTCACAACACCCATCATTGTTGCCCCCGACTGGGAGCAACCATTCGAACTCATGTGTGACGCCAGTGACTATGCAGTAGGGGCAATGGGACAGTGGAAAGACAAGCTAATGCATCCAATCTACAATGCCAGTAGAACGCTGAGTGGAGCCCAGCTGAACTACACTGTGACTGAAAAGGAGATGTTGGTTGTGGTGTTTGCATTTGACAAGTTCAGATCATACCTGATTGGCTCTAAGGTAATTGTATACACTGATCATGCAGCTCTCAGGTACTTGATTAAGAAGAAGGAGTCTAAACCGCACCTGATTCGTTGGGTGCTGTTACTGCAAGAGTTCGACCTTGAAATTTGTGACCGTAAGGGCACAGAAAACCAAGTCACTGATCATCTATCATGAATTGAGGGAGCTGAAAACTCAGTTGAGGTTGAGGATATTCTGGAAACCTTTCCAGACGAGCAACTGCTCGCTACAAGTCTTGAGGAAGTGCCATGGTAGGTAGACTTTGCAAATTACCTGGCAAGCGGTATAGTTCCCTATGACCTTTCCTCTGTACAAAAGAAAAAGTTTTATCGTGACTGCCGCATGTATTATTGGGATGAACCTTATTTGTTTAGAATATGTGTTGACAGTATGATCTGGAGGTGTGTCCCTAAGATAGAACAATCTTCTATTTTGCAGGCATGTCACGCATCAGCGTATGGAGGAGTCAGGACGGCCGCGAAAATGCTAGAGGCCGGGTTCTTCTGGCCAACAGTGTTTAAGGATGCACATCAATGGGTGAAGGGCTGTAATGATTGTCAGCGAACCCGGAATATTTCCCGTCGCCATAATATGCCCATGAACCCAATTCAAGAGGTTGAAGTGTTCGATGTCTGGGGGATTGACTTCATGGGCCCCTTCGTCAGCTCTTTTGGCAATAAGTACATACATGTTGCTGTAGATTACGTGTCCAAATGGGTAGAAGCTGCAGCATTTCCCACTGATGATGCAAGAGTGGTGGTGGGGTTTTTGAAGAAGAACATATTCACCTGTTTTGGGACCCCGAGAGCTATTATCAGTGACGGAGGCACCCACTTCTGTAATCGAGCCTTCGAGAAGTTGCTAGCGAAGTATCATGTGCCCCACAAGGTGGAAACACCATATCATCCTTAGACCAGTGGATAGGTGGAAGTGTCTAATAGAGAGATAAAAAGTGTATTGACCAAGACTGTAAACGCCACAAGAACTGATTGGGCAAAAAAGCTAGATGATGCACTCTGGGCCTATAGAACTGCTTTTAAAACACCGATTGGTATGTCACTATATAAGTTGGTGTTCGGGAAGGCCTGCCACTTGCCAGTGGAACTTGAACATAAAGCTTGGTGGGCACTGAAACAGCTGAATCTAGACATTGAGGCTGCGGGCATAACGGGAATCACAAAATTGCATGAGCTCGACGAGTTCCGATATCTGGATTTTGAGAGCACAAGGTTGTACAAGGAAAGAATAAAGAGGTTGCACGACCAAAACATTGTTGAGAGACATTTCAACCCCGGGGACATGGTATTGCTCTATAACTCAAGATTAAGGCTATTCCCGGGTAAGCTCAAGTCACGATGGTCTGGCCCATTTCGAGTGGTCGAAGTATTCCCTTCAAGGGCTGTAGAGATTGCCTCAGAGAAAGACTCTCATACATTTAGAGTCAATGGGCAGAGATTGAAACTATATGTAGGCATGAATGAACCAAAAGAAGTATCAGAGATCTACCTGATTGAACCTCAGAGGTCGAGCGAGCCTTAAATGCGCTTGACTGCGTCGTGCCGCGACGTTAAATCAGGCGCTGCATGGGAGACAACCCATTGATTTGTTGTAATTGTCGTGCCACGATATTAACTAAGGCGTTGGTTGGGAGGCAACCCAATGATAGTAGTAGTTGTTAATTTTGAGTTTGGGGAAGTACTAACCGATGCAGGTGAGCTTGGGCAGATGACAAGTCCATCGGAAGCGGAAAGAACAGGTGAAAAATATGAAAATAATCGTGCTCAGGAGCGCGCCCGTGCTACCCACCACGCTACCCACAACGCATATGGGCAAGTATTCTGCCTCAGCCCCAAAACACTAGCGCGACCGTGCTAGAGGCCGCGCTAGTGGCCGTGCATATGGCCAAGTATTCTGCCTGGACTAGCCCGGCCGCGCTCGTACCGCGCTACGACCGCGCTAGTCCCGCCCAACTGACCAATTTTTTTCCCTTTAACTTAAAGTTAGTTTTTTAATTTTTTTATGTTAATTTTTTTCGTTAGTTCTATTCTCCCCCCCCCCCCTCGCTATCTAATTAATTTCCCCCCTCTTCAACCCCAATTCCCCCAATGTTCAAGCAAACAAAAGAACCCTAACCCCCTTCTTCTTCAACATTCTATCTTCTTCAACTCCCCTCTTCTTCAAATTCCCAACCCACCTTCCCCAAGTTTCAAGTCACGCTCTCCCCTACTCTTCTTCACTTCTCCTCACATTCTCTCACTACAGGTATGATTTCCTTGTGCCATTTTTTTTCTTTAGAATTTTGTTTTTTTATTTTTGTATTTATGTAGTTGTTTTTTTTCTTTCTTTTCTTTTCTTAGTAGAAATTTGTAGCATATGTTGTATTGATTGTGGGTGGTAAGATTGGTGGTGTTGTAGCTTGAATTAGTAGGTGATTTTGGGGACATTGTGGTGGTATTGGGGTAGTAACATGTTTGAAATGGGGTGTGAGTATATAATTCCCACAAGGTGTTTGTGTAAAGGCCTCAGTGAATGTAATTATGTAATTGTTACCAATTATGCGTGTGAAGTCTGAGTAACCCCATTGTGTCACAATTTTATTTTGGGCTGTGCTAATGTTATTCCGTTTTTCCAGGTACTATGGCTCCATCTAGGAAACGCTGCACCACAGGTGCCTCTTCTAGCAGTCAAGCTGGATCGTCTAGGGCGCGCGGGTCAGCCCCTGCTCATCCCTTTGATAGTAGCAGGTTTGTATCTGCTAAGGCTCAGGACCGCTTTGCGGATAAGGCCCCTAAAAAGCCGATGCCGAAAAGGGGCATTGATATAGGATCGGTCCAACTGAGCTGCCCTCACATGTATACTGAGCTGGTAAGGCGGGGGTTACAAACTTTCATTGACGAGCCGGGCGAGAGGAATGTGATGGTTGTCCGAGAGTTTTACTCCAATGTGAAAGAGCATGTGAATGGCATAGTCACTGTGCGCAGAAAGGCGGTGGATGCCTCTGTTGTGGCTATACGGACGATGTACCAGCTGCCCCCTCTTGTGGATCCTTATGATGACTATTATGAGGGGTATGGCAGATCACACACGTAGTGGGAACAATTTTTGTACCCGGAAAGGGGATTTTCTGGATGAAGTATGGTCGGAAGTTTCATTCCTCGACGTTAACCTTTGAAGGGAAGTGCTGGTTGTATATTATCAACAATCGTCTGATCCCGTCTTCCAACACTACGGAGGTGAATGGCCCTCGAGCGGCTCTGATTTGGTGTTTCATTAATGGTCACAACTTTGACGTGGCCAAAGTGATTCATGAGGAGATGTTCACCCGTTGTCCAATAAAAAGGTATTGGTTCTTCTTCCCTTCATTGGTTACTAAACTTTGCCGGGTAGCTCGGTGTCGGAAAATCTGGATGTAGATAGGAGAGTGCCAAGAGACCACAAGTTCCGAGCTGACAAGGTCACTACTGGTAAGGAGCCCGTGGCAGCAGGTGGTGATGCTAGTGGTGATTCTGATGACTCTGAGGAAGCAGAGGCTGAACAGGAGGATGTGGGGGCCGAGCCACAGGCCCATGAGCAAATTGCAGCAGCTATAGCACCATCTGGGAGTGTAGCACCATCTGGAGCTGCTCGGGTTACCCGGTTCACAGCTTTGGAGCAGGAGGTGGCTGGATTTCATACCTCGGTCGCTGACTTGGGTACACGTGTTGACACGGTGGCTGCCCAGCAGGTGAAATCGGAGAAAAAAATCTTGGGCTGGCTGAGAGCTCTAGGTCGTGCTTGCAATTTGAACCCAGATACGGTCTCCAATCAAGAGTGATATTTCAGGGAAGTTCATTTACGTCACTGTTCTTTATTTTGTATGCCATAAGGACATGGCTTCCTTTTAAGTGTGGGGTGGGGGATACTTTAGTGTATGTATGTATATGTAACAATTTGACTGTTTGATGTTTCTTTGTTTCTTCTTGATTGTTTTTGGTGTTTTGTGTAATAGTTACATTAGGTAAGCTTAAGGTAGGTAAGTTGACTTGTCCCGACAACGGATCTTTTTCGACGGGGTTCCTGAGGATCTAAGTCGACGTAAAAAAATACAGGAATATGGGGACTCTTCTTGATGACAGATCTTTTAGACAGTTTTCTTGAGGGAAGTAAGTCTAAAGAAAATACCAAAAAGATTTTTTTTTTGTTTGTTTTAGGTACTGTAGTAACTCCCCCTTGGTTATTCTTTGGGCCACGGTTCTTTTCCAAGGGTTTATCTTGAACCGGGTGTAGTTAGTTTTTGTTTATTTTTTTTAGTTTTTAGTTAGTATTGGTGGGCTACGAGCTGAAATAGAAAGAGAAACCCTTGGCGTTGATACACCTGAACACAGTAGACACTAGAGTGTAACACTTAGTCTTAGTGGTTGATTCTTGCTAAAGTGTCTTAAATTGTATGTTTGTAACTGACTTGAATACTCAAACGAGAGTGTCTTGATAATGTTGATACCCAATTTTTTCCTATATATTTTCAAAATAATATATGCATGCATATATAAGCATGCCAAAGGATTTTAGTATTTTTCCCAATTTTTTTTTAAAGATTTTTAAAATCAATTTATTTTCCATTTTAGCAGTACAAAATCAGTACTTATTCCTAAAATCCTCAATTTTGGTGAATAATTTATTTTATTCCCATGTTTATACAAAAAATATAGTTAAGGTAATTTTTTATACATTTTTTACAAATTTATTTGGTATTTTAAAGCTAAATTGCATATAATTGCAATTCTAGCCTATTTTAAGTTTAATAGCATTTTAATTATAAAAATTGGTTCCAGTATTTTTTAAATTAATAGTTATGTGTTATTAACTGACTCAGTACTTTTAATTTGCTTTTAAAATCATTTTACTATTTTATAAAATAAAGCGGAAAACTGGCTACTTAACATTTAGCCTCATTTCGTTGCAATTACAGCCTATTTAAATTTCAATTTTAGCCATCAATTGACCCAATCCTAACCCCCAATTGGACCGGCCCAATTTCAATTTTACCCAGCCCCTTAACCCGTTTATTTAACCCGCCCGGCCTTTCTTTCAATCCAGGCCGTTGATCATTTCGATCAACGGCCAGGATCGTCCCTTGCCATTTTTAATTTCCCTACCCTAACCTAATCCCCCCATTTCGTTTGGTCTGCCGCCTTTGAATACTCTCCTCTCTCAAAACACTCTCGAAGGTTCTCCAGAACCCTGGTCGTCTTCAACCCTTTTTCCACCGTACTTTCGCCGGAATCCATGGCTTCTCAGGCCATGGATGGTCTGTACTCACCCCCCCCACCATTACACCCTGGGTGTTCGAAGTATTGAGGTCTGACGTCGATGGTTCTCTTTCAGATCTTCTCAGATCCATGGCTTTGAGGCCTCTCCGGCCTTGCTCCGGCTATCCAAGCATCAAGAGCCTATTTCTGACCTCTCCGACTCAAGATCGGGCTTTCTTCCAAGCCTTTCTCATTTCTAGGGTTTCTCCGAAACCCTAAGCTATTCAAGGTTTTTCTCTGTCTGCTTTCTTAGAACTATGCTATATCCGTGTTTTATTGGATTTTTAAGGTGTTTTCCCCAATCTTTTCTTTCAAAATTGTTTCTCTTCGATTTAAGGTTTCTGAAAGGATTTCAAAACGTCTTTCTGATTCTTTCTTTTCTTTATGTGTGTTTGTCTATACTATGTTTTACCACGCATGTATTGTTCTTCTGCTTTTCTTTCTACTATGCATGACCCTCCTGTACTTTGTATTCTAGTGTGCCTTTAGACTAGGCTCGCATGTCAATCTTTGTTATGTTTTCTATCTGTTCTTTGCTATACTTTTCAGTATTCTTCTACTATATGGGTTTCCTACTGAGTTCTTAAGTTTGTTTGCCTTTACTGAACTTTTGTTTGAGTTCTAAACATGCTTCCTTTACTGTTTCTTAAGTTTATATCACTTCTTCTCTCTTCTAAACTTGCTTGAGTTCCGAGCTTTTCTCAAACATGTTCTTTATGCTTTCAAACCTGCTATCATATCTGTTTGTTTCTCATGAGTCTTTGAAAGAGACCTCTGAGCCTGCTTCAATGGCTTGTCTTCTCATCGTTGTATCAGATTCGAGTTGAAACCCTAGGATCTGAGGGTTTTGGCAAGTTTGATTTGGTGTTTGGACTACTTTGGAACCCTGAGTTCCTGGACTCATTCTGAGTCTATAAATTGGACTGGAACCTCTTTGTTTATATCTCTGAACTTTTCTATGATAGGTTTTCTAATTAACATGACAACTCTTTCTTGTTTGACATACCTGTGTGCTTTATATATGAGAAGTTCTTCCTTCAAAAAGGTTTTGGCAACTTATGATTGATTCCGAATTCCTTTTAGTAAGGTTTGATTGATTGTTACTTATTTTCCTTAAGTAAAACCCTTTACTCTCTTTTCCTGACTTGGTTCATTCGAACAAAGCCTGCAATTTTGATTTTTACTGGCTGTTTGATTGATTCCCTTTCCTTATTCTCACAAACCGTGTTACTATCAAACTCTTTCCTTAAATAGACCCCTGTGTATTTGCCCTTATTGTACTGGTTTGGAAATTTTTTTGAGCAAACTCTTTTCTTATTTGATTTTGGAATATGTTTGGGTGTTTGGCTGTAAGCACTGCCCGGAGTTCATGAGGCTCTTGGGAACTCTAACACACCCAGAAAATGAGAAAGGCTTTGGAAATTGGATCTTTGGAGTTGGTTTATTTCATATTTCAGAGCTGGAGTCTGAATCGGGCTCTCCTTGGTTGTACTTTAATTTCTGATGTAATTTTACTTTTCTTTATTCATCCTGGGTTGTAATAACTCATGGGGTTTATAGTGAAAAGGGGAGGGTCACTCATTTATGCATGTGGGTAGACATCATATTCTTAGGTATTTATTCCTGTAATCACATCCTGCTTTTCACTTATGCATTTCATATAGAAATCCTGCCAATAGTTCCGCACTTCTCATATATAGAAATCATGCCTTCGGTTTTCTGCACTTATGCATATATAGATACTATGTCTTTAAGGCTCCGCATTCATATAGATACCATGACTGTAGGCTTCTGCACTCTTGCATCATATAGATAACCTATCTATAGGATCTCTTAAATTCTGCATTTACATCTATCATTAGGCAAACGGTTCATAGGTTTAAATAACAAATTGCATTCTAGATACCATGCTTGTAGGACTCCTGCATTTCTATAAACGTTTTTCAAACCAACCACGCTTAGAAAGCATGCCTATAGGAGTAATCAACTGAATCTGAATCGTCAACAAGTCTAAAATCAGTGGTAACGATACTCAATACCTGCAGAGCTTATGTTTTTCTATGACCAGCAAGCCTTCTTTAAAATCAGTATACTTCCACATTGCTAGATATCATGCCTATAGGTCTCACCTAGGCAAGCCATTAGGTAATTAATTAACTACACCAGTCTTTAATAATTACAACCAGCGGGCAGGCCTAATTTGGACTTCTTATCTGAAAATATGTGATAAATCAGCCTGCCTTAACGCTTTAAGTTAATTCAGACCATAACCAGTACGTGCAAGACATGCTAAACAATTTGTCTTTAAGTGAGGAGGCTTGTCTGAGCCTTTTTAACTGTTATGTGTTTCCCATATCTGCTTTATGTGTTTTTGTTTGTCGCCTTAGAATTTTATCCTTTTAAACTCTGAAAAGCCCAAATCTCCCTCCCCCTTTAGGACTAGTAGTCCCAAATGCCTCCGGGACTGACAGGATTGGGACGGGTAGTAGCATGCAATAGGAGAACGAGACCATTCCGCGCTTTAATACCTTAACGGGGTGGGAAAGGGTAGATGTGGATATGATGACCACGCGATAACACCACATGTATAAACGGTTACCAGGTGTTGTGTGGGGTGATCCATGTTATTTTTAAACGTAGGACCCCCCTTCCCTTTACTTGTTCATTTTATTCAGAATTTCAAAACTGCTTTTTTTTTTCCAGCTTCTTTAACTTCCTTTAACTTCAATTACTTGCATCAATTATGTAAAAATCTCCCTTTTATTTGTTTAATTTTCAGTACTGTTTTCTACCCAAAACTTCCGCCTCCTTCACTTCTTTTTCTGATTACTTGCATCAATTATTTGCAAACCCCTTCCCCTTTACTTGTGTGTCCCTTTTTGTTAGAATTATAAAACTGCCTTCTTCCAAATTTCAGCATTCTTTAAACTTCTTGTACTTCAGTTGTTTGCAACCATTATGTGAAAGCTATCTAGTATTTACAATGCTTGCTTGTTTACTTGTTGTTTATATTTAAAGTCACAATTGTAGCATGGCCGGGAACCACACTAGTGGATCTTGAGGGGTGCCTAACACCTTCCCCTCGAGATAATTTCAAGCCCTTACCCAATCTCTGGATTTTCCAAATCAAATTTCTTTAGTGTCCTAATGCACTTAATCATTAGGTGGCGACTCTTCAATTGCAAACCCAATTCCCAAAAGGAAACGAGTTGTCCGCCCAAATGTCATAAACCCGATTTCGCGAGAAAAAGGGGACATCGACAGCATGGCGACTCCGCTAGGGAATTCTTTAAGGCTTTTACCATTTCATGCTATTTGTGACTTTATGTTTCTTTACATGTCTTTACTTGTTTAATTGCCTTTAAGTATTTATTCTTTCTTCTACTACGAAACTAACTTGGCTCTTTGTTTCTTTTCTTAATGCTTTCTTTTATTGCTTTCCTTTAATACTGTTGTAAATTATGAGAAACTGTTGTAATTATTACTTTATGAACGTGCAAATACGTGACAACTTGTTTGATTATTGTAAAGCATATTCAACATCATATTCCACTAGTTCCAAACAAAAGACCATTGCAACGCTTATAATGAGTGGTTGCGCCCTTTTGATATTATCACCCCCTAAATCCGGCAAAGGCATATTTGCGGTAAAACCAGTCGATCAACGGTGTAGTCGACGGTTCTGTGCCTTTCCCTCTTGAGTTGTCCGCTCAAGGGTACCAGTCTAATACTCCATAGAAACCCTACTCTGTTTAATTGTGCATGCATCATTGTCAAACCTAGCCGAGTCAGTTATGTTGTCCGCATAATGACTCTTTAAGATAGCCTTATCCAAAGTCCACTGGGTTTCCTTGAAACCCAAACGGACACTACCACGTTCTGTGCATTCATTTGGAGAACTAAATGCTTCTTATGCTAATTGTTGATATTAAATAGTCGAGTTTGGTGGGGGTAAGGGTCTAACACTTTTGTCTTGTAGAAATGAGGCACGAGGTCCCCAGATTCGGCATGGTCACCAACATTCACCCCAGATTGTTAAGATGGTGGGAAGATCTTCATTCCACTGATCAAGCTCTTGTCCAAAAATATCTAGGAAACCTACCTTCTCTCCTAGAAGTTCAACCCGACAACAAAATCGTAGAAGCTGCCACTCTATTCTGGGACTGTGATAGGTCGGTATTCCGCTTCGGAGATATTGAGATGACACCTTTTCTTGAGGAGATAGGAGGACTGGCTGGAATACCGTGGGAAACTCCGAGTTTGTTGATGCCGGAAAACCGCAAAGGTAGAGGTTTTCTCAAAATGATGGGTCTAAAGAAGAATCCTGACTTGACATGTTTGAAGGAGTCGTACATTCCCTTTGACTATCTGTATGATAGGTACGGTCACAGCAAATCTTACCGTACTTATCCTAACGAGTTCGCCCTTACATCATTGGGGCATATCCATCGAAGGGTCTTTGTCTTCATGTTCTGTTTCCTGGGGATGATAGTGTTTCCAATGAAGAAAGCAAGAATCCATACCAGGCTAGCTATGGTCACCAATTTCTAATGGAAGGAATTGACGGACAACCATTCAGTCTCGTGCCAATGATCATTGCGGAAATATACCGAGCCCTAGAAAGGTGTCAACAAGGAGCCAAACATTTCGAGGGTTGCAATCTGCTACTTCAACTTTGGCTCATGGAACATCTCCAAAAGGGTGAATACCGACAGGAAATCCATCGTAGAGATTGGGACATATCGCCTTTCATCACCCGAAGCGAATGAATTACATGCCCAACATGTTCGACCAACTGGGGAATGCTAGAGAATGGGTCGAACTCTTTGATAATCTGACTAAGGACCAAGTGCAATGGATGTTCGAGTGGTTCCCTACTGAAGAATTCATCGTTCGATCTAGGGATGCGCCGTTTCTGATATTGATCGGTTTGGGGGGGACTTACCCTTATGTCCCTCTTCGAGTTATGAGACATGCTGGTAGGAAGCAGGTTATACAAAAGGTCGACAAGATGAGTCACTTCCGGGATGACTTCCAAAACGACGATAGTCCGCACAGGTGCAAGGCCCAGCATATGTGGCACTACAAAATTATCTTGGGAAAAGACACCATCGAACCGGATCGCTACCATGCTTGTTGTACCCCACATTATTCAGGCTGGCTGGAGGACAATCACAACGGTTTGGGTCAACCTGGGTTTGTTCGAGGTCACATCGATGAAAAGGCTGAAGCACAGGTAAAGTACAACCAACTGCGCAAGAGGTTGCGGGAATGTGAAAATGAGCACCGTGAAATACAAGAAGCCAATCAAAATTAATTGAAGAATGGGAGGATATGGCTGTCAGCGCCAACAAACGACTGATCTGCTTGGAGCGGGGTATAGTGGAACTGGAGAAGAAGTTTCTGAAGAGGGTCGAAGACTGCCGAGTCGCTGAAGGGAATGAAGGAGGACATCTGGCCAGAGCTTACCTGCTGCTAGGATTGCGCGAGCTGGGAGAGCTGTTCGAGGGAGCTAACACTGCCGAGTCTGGGGAAGATCCTTCTGGGACCAAATAGATAAGAGCTTTTCCTTTTTGCTTTGAGAAATGTAATAAGGCCTATGGCCACTAGTGACATTTTTATTTCCTGTTATTTAGTGTCATTTTGGGATTCGTCTACCTTTATATCAATAAAATGAGGCATTTAGCATTCCAAGTTCTCCAAATTTACTTGTCGCTAGGCCTACCTCGGGCACAACGAGGTCCCCAAAATTAGGACACGCTTTACATCTCCTGCACTACGTGTTTAAATATCGCAACATTTTTCCTTATGATCCTTACTGACTTATCACCTTTTTGTTTTACCTTTTGTTTATTCCCCTCCCCAAAGGTTAGTTCGTGAACTCTGGCAACATCAGCATACTTTACTAGATCCAAGGGCCCTCCACTTACTCCTCCTCCCAGTCCCGTCAGGCACAAAAGCAAAAGAAAAATGGAAGATTCAAACAACTCAGCTGAACGGGTAGAGGTCGCTCGTGGTGCTATGGTCCCCAAGGAAAATGCCTCTCAAATAGAACAAAAACTACTGAAATTCCAAGAAGAGCTTGATCAAGTCTGGAATTTGGCAAGTCTGTCATTTTCCCTTACCGCTCCAGAAGTTACTCAGAATCCCATACCTCCACAAAACGTCCCAAACCATCCCGCTCCTCACCACCACTGCAATACTTGCCACACTCCCAACAACACTCCGCTGCTTATCCCGGAACCATTGAACTCCATAAATGACCACTGCCACAACTAACACAACACCTCCATCTACGTGGAGATTGTGCCACACTCCACCCAGCCCATCTCAAGCACACCCGAGTCCGATGATAAGGATTTGCTCATAAGAAATCTGGCCGAAGAGCTTAAGAAGTTAACCACCAGAATTCAAGGCGTTGAAGGTAGTAAGGGAATTGAGGGGCTAAACTATGAAGACTTATGCATACAGCCCGATGTCGAACTGCCCGAGGGGTACAAACCTCCCAAGTTTGAAATGTTTGATTGTACAGGGGATCCCAGGGTTCACTTGAGGACATACTGCGACAAGCTGGTCGGAGTAGGAAAAGATGAGAAGATCTGCATGAAGCTTTTCATGAGGAGCCTGAAAGGAGATGCTCTGTCCTGGTACATTAGCCAAGACCCAAAGAAGTGGTCAAACTGGGTAAGTATGGTGTCTGACTTCATGGGCAGATTCAGGTTCAATATGGAAAATGCACCGGATGTGTTTTACATTCAGAATCTAAAGAAGAAACCCATCGAAACATTCCGCGAGTACGCCACTCGTTGGAGATCAGAGGCTGCTAAGGTTCGACCTGCTTTAGGGGAAGAACAGATGAACAAGTTTTTCGTCCGGGCTCAGGATCCGCAATACTATGAAAGACTGATGTTGATCGAAAACCATAAATTTTCTGACATCATCAAGCTAGGAGAAAGGATCGAGGAAGGTATCAAGAGTGGTATGGTTACAAACTTTGAAGCTTTGCAAGCCACCAACAAGGCTCTACAGTCCGGTGGTACATCTAAGAAGAGGGACGTAAGTGCCGTAATGGTTGCACAGAGAACCAAATCACCTGTCAAATACCAAGCTTATCCAATACCTCCACTTACATATCAGCCCACTCCAAATTTCCAAACACCCGCACCCTCCTACCAAACACCACCGCCTACCCATCAATCACCTCCACCTCATACATACCAACCTGTTTCACCCAGATATACCCAGCCCGCACACGTTTACCAAGCTTACAACACTCAACAATCCCACTATCAATCACCTCCCCCTCGCCATAACTTTCCTAGACCCCGACCAAATTTCGACCGCAGACCTCCCAAACAGTATACTGCCATTGCTGAACCAATCGACCAGCTGTATGAAAGGCTCAAAGCTGCTGGTTACGTCACCCCTATCCCTGCTATAACCCCTGAAAACCCTTCCCAATGGGTCAACCCAAATAAAACCAGTGCATACCATTCTGGCATGAAGGGGCATACCATGATGAATGTCGCTCTCTGAAGGATAAGATCCAGACTTTGATTCACAACAAGTTCATCGTGGCAAAGGAGCCTGCTCCGAATGTCTGCAATAACCCTCTACCAGACCACAAGGGTGGAGGTGTTCATATGATTGAAATAGAGAACGATTGGGATCCCAAAGGATCAATCAGTTTGATCACAGAAGGTGACGATCCAAAGAAACCAACAGTCACTCTTAATTTGATTGTAGTCCAAATTCAGCCTTCTGAAGATGCCGAGGTGAACATGTCCATACCGCTTGAGTTTGAAACACCAGCCTCTGCAAAGACGCCAACACCAATTGAGGTCGAGTTTGGGTCCCCAAAGGCGCCTGAGCCATTTGAAGTTGCGGTATTACCTTCCAAAGCAAGGGTGCCCATTCCAGTAACAATGACAGTTGTAACGCTATTCCACACAAAAGCCATACCATGGGACTACACAGCCGAGGCAAGAAGGAAGGCGAAAGCCAAGTTCGGGGAAACGGTTGTGGCACAGGGTATGACAAGAACCGGCAGGATTTATACCCCAGAACACTTGGCTGAGTCGAATAAGCAGACCTCTGGTCGACAAGCCATCATTGAAACCGGGCCCGATGATCTCTGGAGAAAGATACAAGCCAAGGAATACTCGATGATTGATCAGTTGAACAAAACACCGACCCAGATCTCTATACTGGCTTTGCTACAGAGTTCCGATGCACACAAGAATGCCTTGTTGAAGGTGCTGAGTGAGGCATATGTACCAAGCAACATCACCGGTGGAGAGATGGCTAACATGGTAGGCCAGGTATTGGAAAGCCACAAAATCACTTTTCATGAAGATAAGTTGCCCCCAGAAGGTTTGAGTCACAACAAGGCGTTGCACATTACTGTGCAGTGCGAGGATTATTTCATCACCAGAATCCTGATTGACGGAGGGTCCAGCCTCAACATTTTTCCATTGGTAACTCTCAGAACGTTGGGAAAGAGCCTGCGTGAGATCAAAGATGGAGCCATCAACATCAAGGCTTTCGACGGTTCTCAAAGGTCTACTATTGGGGAAGTTAGCTTACGTTTGCAAATGGGGCCCACTTGGTTTGATGTTGATTTTCAAGTGATAGACGTGCCGGCGTCTTACAATCTATTGTTGGGACGACCATGGATTCATGCCGCTGGGGCCGTGGCATCAACACTACATCAGGCGGTGAAATTTGAGTAGAATCACCAGGAGGTGATCATTCATGGTGACAGTAGCAATCCCTCATATAGCCGCCAGACCATCCCAGCAATTGGAGGAAGAAGAAGAATAGGTGGGGAAACTTACCACCACATCGAGCGAGTCAACGCCGTCGATAAAGATAAATGGTAGGACAACAAAATTGAAAGCATACTGAACTGGAGCGGGTGTGAGCCTGGCAAGGGACTTGGCAAGAATCTCTAAGGAATCGCTAAGCCCATCAAGCTCAAGAAGAACGACACCACCTTTGGATTGGGATATGAGTACACCTGGAAAGAATTCAAGGAATGGTCGCCACCCTGGCACGGTCCTTACTACCCATTGGAGCAACCGATACCCCGTTTGGAGCAGACTTTCCAACCGGCTGAAGTCATCTATGGGTCGAAAGAAGAGGAAGCATTAGCAGCAATGAGGAATTTGTTCCTGGAAGATGATGATATGTACTGCTGTGTCATTTTTGAGGAGGAGGGGGAGGAAGGCCCTTCCATACAGGCCGTAAACAGAGGAGCACGCCTCAATAACTGGACCGTCAGAACCACCAGAGCCCGGCCTGCCTCGGGGTAGCAAGGCTGAACAAGCACCATGCACTACTTTATTTTACTAGTTTAATTTTCTTTCGCATTTTTATTTTTGCAAGAAAGAACTCCAATTTTCAAAACATTTATGGAATTTATCAAAGCATTTCAATTTTCTTATAAATCTTACTCTTATTTTCTCTCGTTACTTTACTTATACAGCATTACTATTACTTATCTTGATGAACCAATGACTGTGACATGCAACGAGACAACGCAACAAAACGGACATAGATTCAGAGGAAGATGATATACCGGAAGAAATTGTTAAAGAAGTTGAGAATTTCGAGAATAGACCTAAGTGCAACCTGGATGAGACCGAAATCATCAACCTGGGAGATGCAGAACACATCAAAGAAGCGCGAATCAGCGTTCACTTGTCACCATCAGGGAAGAAAGAATACACAGAGTTTCTAAGAGATTATGAAGACATATTTGCCTGGTCATACGACGACATGACTGGTCTAAGCACATCCATTGTGGCTCACAAATTGCCGACTGATCCGGCCTGTCCACCAGAGAAGCAGAAGCTTAGAAAGTTCAAGCCAGATATGAGTTTGAAAATCAAGGAAGAGTTCACTAAGCAGGTCAAAGCTAAGGTTCTCAGGGTAGTAGAGTATCCGACATGGTTAGCCAACATTGTGCCAGTACCGAAGAAGGATGGGAAGGTCAGAGTCTGTGTCGACTACCGGGATCTCAACCGGGCCAGCCCAAAAGATGACTTCCCCTTGCCGAATATACACATCTTGATTGACAACTGCGCCAAACATGAGCTGCAGTCATTTGTTGATTGTTTTGCTGGGTACCATCAGATATGGATGGATGAAGAGGATGCTGAGAAAACAGCTTTCATTACGCCATAGGGGATGTATTGCTACAAGATGATGCCGTTTGGGTTAAAGAATGCAGGGGCCACCTACATGAGGGCCATGACCACCATTTTCCACGGAATGATACACAAGGAGATTGAAGTGTATATAGACGACGTCATCATTAAGTCCAAGAAAGTCGCTGACCACATAGAAGATTTGAGGAAGTTTTTCAACAGATTGCGAAGGTACAACCTGAAATTGAACCCCGCAAAATGTGCATTCGGGGTTCCAACTAGAAAATTGCTTGGGTTCATTGTGAGTCGCCGAGGGATAGAACTGGATCCATCAAAGGTCAAAGCTATTCAAGAATTGCCACCGCCAAAGAATAAGAAAGAAGTAATGAGTTTCTTGGGGAGACTTAACTACATCAGCCGGTTCATTGCATACTGTCATCTGTGAGCCAATCTTTAAAATGCTGAAGAAGGACGCCGCTACCAAATGGACCGATGACTGCCAAAAGGCCTTCGACAAAATCAAGGAGTACTTGTCAACATTGCCAGTTTTGGTCCCGCCCGAGCCAGGTAGACCCCTAATACTCTACCTTGCGGTATTGGATGGAGCATTCGGATGTGTTCTGGGGCAACATGATGAAACAGGGAGGAAGGAGTAGGCCATCTATTATCTTAGTAAGAAGTTCACCCCATACGAGGCCCAGAATTCTCTGTTGGAACGCACCTGTTGTGCTCTGACTTGGGTAGCTCAGAAGTTGAGGCACTATTTCTGTGCTTATACTACGTATCTCATATCAAGGATGGATCCTTTGAAGTACATCTTCTAGAAGCCCATGCCTACTGGCAAGCTAGCCAAGTGGCAAATCCTGTTGAGTGAATTCGGCATTGTCTACGTGACTCAGAAGGCAATCAAGGGACAAGCACTAGCGGATCACCTTGCGGAAAATCCTGTGGACGGAAAATACGAACCCCTGAAGACGTATTTTCCTGATGAGGAGGTATTATTTGTAGGAGAAGACATTGCAGAATCCTATGATGGTTGGAGGATGTTTTTCGATGGTGCAGCAAATTTCAAAGGAGTTGGCATAGGAGCAGTTCTAGTGTCAGAAACCGGCCAGCATTATCCGGTGTCTGCCAAGCTCAGGTTCCCGTGCACCAACAATATGGCCGAGTACGAAGCTTGCATCTTAGGGCTCAAGATGGCCATTGACATGAACATCCAAGAGTTGCTAGTAATTGGAGATTCGGACTTGCTTATACATCAGGTCCGAGAAGAATAGGCGACCAAGAACTCCAAGATACTCCCTTATCTGCACCATGTACATGAATTGAGGAAAAGGTTCACAAAGACGGAATTCCAACATGTCCCCAGGGTCCAGAATGAGTTCGCCGTTGCATTGGCTACCCTGGCCTCTATGATACAACATCCAGATAAGAATTTCATTGATCCTATTCCCGTGAAGATCTACAATCAGCCACCTTACTGTGCTCACGTCGAAAAAGAAGCAGACGGAAAGCCTTGGTTTCATGACATCAATGAATATTTGGCAAAAGGAGAATACCCAGGCTTGCAAATACTACTCAGAAGCGCACGCTTCGAAGATTGTCCAATAATTTCTTTCACAATGGAGGAATCCTGTATAGGAGGACTCCAGATTTGGGATTACTAAGGTGTGTCGACGCAAAGGAAGCATCCAAGCTGCTAGAGGAAATTCATGCTGGGACCTGCGGTCCACATATGAACGGTTTTGTCTTAGCAAAGAAGATACTCCAGGCTGGTTACTTTTGGATGACTATGGAAACAGACTGCATCCAGTATGTCCGGAAATGCCATCGCTGTCAGATACATGCAGACATGATAAAGGTGCCTCCAAATGAGCTTAATGCAACAAGCTCACCATGGCCGTTCGCTGCGTGGGGAATGGATGTTATTGGACCAATTGAGCCTACCGCTTCCAACGGGCACAGGTTTATCCTAGTAGCGATCGACTATTTCACCAAGTGGGTCGAAGCAGCATCTTACAGAGCAGTAACTAAGAAAGTCGTGGCAGACTTTGTTCGGGACCGTATCGTTTGTCGGTTCGGGATTCCAGAATCAACCATTACTGATAATGGTTCCAACCTCAACAGTGACTTGATGAAGGCTATGTGTGAAACCTTCAAGATCAAACACAAGAATTCCGTACATGGTTTACCAGGTTCTAACAGGAGGAGCCCTCATACTTGCAGAAATGGACGGAGAAGTTTAGCCGAAGCCGATCAATTCAGATGCAGTAAAGCGATACTATGTGTAACCATTTATGATTTCCTTTATGATGTAATTTGAACTACGTCTGACCTGATTCCCGTTTAAGAGGGGATACGTAGGCAACATTATGGGTTCGGTCACAATTCAATAAAATTTTCATTTCCCCCTGCAATTGGAAACTAGGGCAGAATTTTGAGAAGGACCCTCAAAATTTTGAAGTAACTTCAGCCGATCACCGCAAGTAGCCATCAGAAGCACCAGCCCAGTAAACTGGGGCAGAATTTTGAGGAGGACCCTCAAAATCCCGAAGCAAGAGAGGTTGCAATGTCTTGAACCGAGTCGCAGTCGTCGGTTCACCTAAAGAAAACTATTCTCAATTATATATTTATGTCATATTTTTACTAAATCATGCATGTCTATTATCAAAATTGTTTTGTTAGCAACGCTACCCTAAGGATATGCACAGTATCACCAAAACAGAGCTGAGCGGGTCAAGCAAACGTCAGCGGGGATACGAACTAACCTTTTCCCCTTTACAGAACTCATGATTTTTCTTTGAGTGCAGGTACCCGAGTCGCAAACCATCGAATACATTTATACACTCATACAACTTTCAGAACCATCACCTATCTACAATTGCTATCCGCACACAATATCCCCAGCAGCCACAGTATTGCAATCAGCTATCAACTAAGAGATTTTACTACTATTCGCCTTTTATTTCTCTGCATTGCATAAGGCTACCTTTCTGCCTTTCGAGACTAAGCTCTGTCTCCATCTGCATCTCTCTGCATTGCATATGGCTACCTTTCTGCCTTCCGAGACTAAGCTCTGTCTCCATCTGTATCTCTCTGCATTGCATAAGGCTACCTTTCTGCCTCCCGAGACTAAGCTCTGTCTCCACCTGCATCTCTCTGCATTGCATAAGGCTACCTTTCTACCTTCCGAGACTAAGCTCTGTCTCCATCTGCATCTCTCTGCATTGCATAAGGCTACCTTTCTGCCTTCCGAGACTAAGCTCTGTCTCCATCTGCATCTCTTTACATTGCATAAGGCTATCTTTCTGCCTTCCGAGACTAAGCTCTGTCTCCATCCGCATCTCTCTGCATTGCATAAGGCTACCTTTCTGCCTTCCGAGGTTAAGCTCTACCTCTATCTGCATCGGCTGATATCGCCACTTCATTTAAATCCTGCATCGGCTGAAATATCGCCACTTCATTTAAATCCTGCATCGGCTGAAAGATCGCCATTTTACTTACATTTTTTTCATTGGCTGAAATATCGCCACTTCATTTAAATCCTGCATCGGCTGAAAGATCGCCATTTTGCTTACATTCTTGCATCGGCTGAAAGATCGCCATTTTATTTACATTCTATCTTCGGCTGAAAGATCTCCATTTTGTTTACATTTTTACATCGGCTGAAAGATTGCCACTTATTGCATTTCATGGGCTGAAAGATCGCCAAACTGTCCAAGGGCGTCATTGTTCGGAGGCACCATTTGCATAGCCCGAGAACGCCAT
>NW_017674028.1:0-646 GCF_001879085.1 Nicotiana attenuata
GCTAAGATAAAACCATTCATATGTGGACCGCAGGTTCCTGCATGCACTTCGTCTAATAACTTGGATGCTTCCTTTGCCTCGACACACCTTAGTAATCCCAAATCGAGAGACCTCCTGTACAGGATTCCTCCACTGTGAAATTAGACAACCGCCGAAGGGTACGCTTCTGAGTAGCGTTGGCAAGTTCTGGGTATTCTCCTGTTGCCAAGTACTCCTTGATGTCATGGAACCATGGTTTCCCATCTGCTTCTTCCTCGACATGAGCACAGTAAGCTGGCTGATCATAAATCTTTACCGGGATGGGATCAATGAAATTCTTATCTGGGTACTGAATCATAGATGATAAGGTAGCCAATGCGTCGGCAAACTCATTCTGTACTCGGGGGACATGCTGAAATTCCGTTTTTGTGAACCTTTTCCTCAACTCCTGTACATGATGCAGGTAGGGGAGTATCTTAGAGTTCTTGGTTGCCCATTCTTCTCGGACCTGATGTATGAGCAAATCAGAATCCCCGATCACTAGCAACTCCTGAATGTTCATGTCAATGGCCATCTTGAGCCCCAAGATGCAGGCTTCGTATTCGACCATATTTTTGGTTGCATGGGAACCTGAGTTTGGCGACCGGGTAATGCGTGGCTGGTTTCG
>NW_017674028.1:2553-7663 GCF_001879085.1 Nicotiana attenuata
ATCAAGATAAGTAATAGTAATGCTGTGTAAATAAAGTAAATGATAGAGAAAATAATAAGAGCAAGATTTATAAGAAACTGAAATACTTTGATAAATTCCATAATTGTTTTGAATATCGGTTCTCTTTTCGAAATTTAAAGAAAGTACGGAAAGGAAATCAACTAGAAAAAAAGTAAAAGATAATGCATAGTGCTTTGTTCAGCCTTGCTATACCGAAGCTTTCCGGGCCTTGGTGGTTCTGACGGACCGGTTATTGAGGCGTCCTCCTCGGTTCACAGCTTGTATGGAAGGGCCTTCCTCCCCTTCCTCCTCGAAAATAACACATCAGTCCATATCATCGTCCTCCAAAAATAGATTCTTCATTGCTGCCAATGCTTCCTCTTCTTCCGACCCATATATGGTATCTGCTGGTTGGAAAGTCTGCTCCAGACGAGGTATCGGATGTTCTAGTTGATAGTAGGGACCGCGCCATGGTGGCGACCAGTGGTTGAACTCCTCCCAAGTGTATTCATACCCCAAACCAAAAGTGGTGCCATGTTTCTTCAGCTTGATGGGTTTGGCAATTCCTTGGAGGTTTTTGCCAAGTCCCTTTCCAGGCTCATATCCACACCAATTCAAGATACTCTCAATCTTGTTATCCCACCGTTTATCTTTGTCCACAGCGTTGACCCGCTCGATGTGATGGTAGGTTTCTCTGCCTATTCTCCTTCTTTCTCTAATCCTCAAGATGGTCTGGCGACTGTATATGGGGTTGCTACCATCGCCATGAATAATCACCTCTTGATGAGTCCACTCAAACTTCACAGCCTGGTGCAGGGTTGATGCTACAACTCCAACGGCATGGATCCATGGTCGTCCCAACAACAAGTTGTAGGATGCTGGGACGTCTATCACTTGAAAGTCAACGTTGAACCAAGTTGGTCCCATTTGCAGGCATAAACTGATTTCCCAATAGTGGACCTTTGGGACCCATCAAAGGCTTTGACATTGATGGCCCCATCTTTGATCTCATACAGGCTCTTCCCCAATGTCCTGAGAGTTATCAACGGACATATGTTGAGGCTGGATCCTCCGTCGATCAGGACTCTAGTAATGAAATAATCCTCGCATTGCACGGTGATGTGTAGTGCCTTGTTGTGACTCAGCCCTTCCGGTGGCAACTCATCTTTGTGGAAGGTGATTTTATGGCTCTCTAGTACTTGTCCCACCATGTTCGCCATTTTTCCTCCAGTTATGTTGCTAGGCACATATGCCTCACTCAGTATCTTCATCAAGGCATTCTTGTGTGCGTCGGAGCTTTGCAGAAGAGCTAGGATGGAGATCTGTGCCGGTGTTTTATTCAGTTGTTCGACGACTGAGTACTCCTTTGCTTGTATCTTCCTCCAAAGATCATCAGGCCCAGTTTCAATAGGCCGTCAAGAGGCTTGCTTACTGGACTCAGCTAGGTGTTCTGGGGTGTAAACCCTGCCGGTTCTGGTCATACCCTGCGCAACAATTGCTTCTCCAAATTTGGTTTTCCCTTTCCTTCTTGCTTCGGCGGTATAATCCCAAGGAATGGCCTGTGTATGGAATGGCATTATGGCTGAAATTGCTACAGGATTGGGCATCCTTGTTTTGGGAGGTAATACAGCAACTTCAAATGGTACTTTTGGAGACCCAAACTCCACCTCAATTGGCTCTGCGGTCTTTGTGGATGACAGTGTTTCAAACTCGAGAGGCACGGACATGTTTACTTCAGCATCCCCAGAGGGCTGGATCTGGACTACGATTGGATTCAGTGTGACTGTTGGTTTCTTGGGCTCGTCACCTTCGACAATTAATCCAATTGACCCTTTGGGGTCCCAATCATCTTCTACCTCAATCATATGCACGCCTCCACCCTTATGATCAGGCAAGGGATTGTTGCGAACATTAGGAGCAGGCTCCTTCGCCACGATGATTTTGTTGTCAATTAGAGCTTGGATTTTGTCTTTCAAAGATCAGCACTTATCAATGGTATGCCCTTTCATGCCAGAATGGTATGCACATGTTTTGTTTGGATTGACCCATTGGGAAGGATTTTCTGGAGTTATGGCGAGGATTGGGGTGACGTAACCGGTTGCTTTGAGTATTTCATATAGCAGGTCGATTGGCTCGGCGATGGCGGTGTATTGCTTGGGAGGTCTACGGTCAAAATTAGGACGTGGCTTGGGGAAGTTTTAGCGGGCGGGAGGTGATTGGTAGTGAGAAGGCTGAGCATTATAGGCTTGATAGACGGGTGCGGGTTGGGAATATCTTGGTGAGGTAGGTTGATATGTAGGGGAGGGAGATGATTGGTAAGCAGGTGATGGAATTTGGTAAGAGGGCGGAGGTGCTTGGTAATTGGGGATAGGTTGGTATGTGAGAGAGGGTACCGGGTAGGTTTGGTATTTCACTGGGGACTTGGTTCTCTGTGCAACCATCACGACACTCATATCCTTTTTCTTGGACGTGCCACCGGATTGTAGGGCTTTGTTGGTAGCCTGTAGTTCCTCGAAATTAGTGACCATACCGCTTTTGATGCCTTTCCCAATCCTTTCTCCTAGTTTGATGATGTCGGAGAATTTCTGGCCTTCGATCAGTATCAACCTCTCATAATACTGTGGATCCTGAGCTCGAATGAAAAACCTGTTCATCTTCCAAGGCCAGCCTGACCTTAGCAGCCTCATATTTCCATCAAGTAGCATACTCGCGGAATGTCTCAGTAGTTTTCTTTTTCAGATTCTGGATGTAGAAGACATCTGGCGCATTTTCTGTATTGAATATGAACCTGTCCATGAAATCGGACGCCATTCCTACCCAGCTTGTCCACTTCTTGGGGTCTTGGCTGATGTACCAAGATAGAGCATCCCCTTTCAGAGTCCTCATAAAGAGCTTCATACAGATCTTCTCATCCTTTCCGACTCCGACCAGTTTGTCATAGTATGTCCTCAAATGGACTCTGGGATCTCCCGTGCCATCGAACATTTCGAACTTGGGAGGTTTGTACCCCTCAGGAAGTTCAACATCTGGCTGAATGCAAAGGTCCTCGTAATTCAGCCCTTCAATACCTTTGCTTCCTTCAACACCCTGGACTCGGCTAGTCAACTTCTTTAGTTCTGCGGCCAGGTTCCTGATAAGAGAGTCTTTGTCATCAGACTCCGGTGTGCTTGAGATTGGTTGGGTATAGTGCGGTAGGGTTTCCACAAAAATGGGTGTCACGCCCCAAATTCGAGGGACATGACCGGCGCCCAACCGGGTAGCCCCCAATAAAGCGGACCTGGGTGCCTTTCCTAACCCACGTGTTACTCCATGTTTTCCTTACTCAATATTCCAACAATTAGCCATATAATTAATTTAGAACACCTTTTGCAAAACATACATACGTACATAATTGTTAATGAAATTACAAATTCTTTGCCCAACATATGAACATAGATTTACACGAGTTCTTAACCCACATCTACTGTCTACGGAGCCTCTAAAAGTACAACAGGATAATACAGTATTTGCCGGTAATAAGGCTCCGGCTATACCTTACACAAAAATCAAAATTAAACTCCGGAAACAAAGCGGTCTGAGCCACGCATGGCCCCGAGAGGAAAGGGGCTCACAAAAAAGCTGATGGAAGACGAAGGGGGAGCTACAATCGGTGGGCTGGAGTACCTGCTACGGATCCACCTACAATCATAACACGAATGTAGCGCCCCCGGCAAAAGGGACGTCAGTACAATTGTATTGTACAGGTATGTATAACAAACTTTACCCTGAGTAACCTCAAACCATACACAAGTAACAAACAGTAGAGGGAAACAACAATTGAATACACACAAGGAAAACAATCAAGGCAAACAGGTTGACAATCTCTCCTTTTCCCCATCATCATTTCCACATTTTCAATTTCACAATGTTCTCATATTTCATTTCAATAGTGATATCGATCACTTTCCACCCTTATTACCTCGGCCACCCTTATCACCACAACCCACACCTTATTACTTCGTGTTGCGGCGCGCAACCCGATCCCACCGAGCAATCACAATTCACAAACAATACCACAACAACAACAATTTACAAGGAGAACATCAACAAGTTTCAGGAACAACAACAACAAATCCCAATAACAACAGCAACACATCTCAAGGAACAACAACACAACTCACACAGGGTTTATATGACTATCAATGCCATTTCCATCTTTTTGGAACCGCATTTCGATCTTGCATCGCAGAATGCACCGCAATCTTGCTCGGTCTTCTATTTTTTCTAAATTTTTAAAACCCGCCCTTTGTAAATAAAGCACCCAACCCTCATTCCCTTAATGATCTTCTGCACAAAAATAAGAGAGAGGAAGAGAGGGTCTTGAGGAGGAAAGTCATGTTCTCCAAAATTGATTCTTCCAAAACTATCGGGCCGGAAATTTCAAGCTTTTTCTTCATCCCCCGTTTTCTTGCAGTAAAATCCTAAACCCTTTTCATTAGATTTTTTTTAAACTAAGGGGGGGAGTTTCATGCATGGTTCATGAAAATAATGGTTGAACTGATACATGGCATGCCTTAATATAACCTAAAAACCTAGTGGGAGGTAATTGGTGAGCAAAGACTTGTGCAAAGAAGGTTAATAGCCTAAATAATTGTTCGGGTATGATTTTAACCTTAATTCAAAGCTATGTGTATTAAATTTCTGCAACTATATTGACGTTCCTAGATTTTTGGAACTGAAGTAAACTAAAAAGGAATTTAGCTCCAGTATGTACTGGCTAACTTAACCGTTGGAAAATTGCCAGTTGGTTGTCCTAATACTTGGTATGTGATATCTCATGATTAGTTGTAAAGTTAAACTCTTGTGAGTAGTATGTGTTTATTGTGTGAAACCATTTATGAATTTCATTGTAAATATTGTGCCTTAAACATTGTTCGGTGAATACGTCCGATTGATTCTTGCAAGTAAATCGGCAATAAACCAAGTTGTGATGCGATGTTTATTGTAAAATGTGGAAGTAAATTGATGGAAAGGAATCGAAATTGGTGAAATTGAGATAACTGTGAGTAACATCCTTTGTGGCTGGTTGTGGAAAATTATTTTGTGATTTAAAATGGTACAACGGGCTGTA
>NW_017674028.1:8826-9701 GCF_001879085.1 Nicotiana attenuata
TTGACTTCGCCACAACACCTTAACTGAGGCAACTTCCTTATTTCTCAACTTACGGACTTGTCTATCAAGAATGGCAACCGGAACTTCTTCATACGACAACTCTTCATTAACCTCGATAGTCTCGACTGACACGATGGTGGATGGATCTCCAACCGCTTTCTTCAACATGGACACATGGAACACCGGGTGCACTAATGACATTTTGGGAGGCAATTCCAACCTATAGGCCACCTGCCCTATCCTTTGAATGATCCGATAAGGTCCGACATATCTAGGACTCAGCTTCCCTTTCTTCCCGAATCGCATGACTCCCTTCATAGGAGATACCCTTAAGACTACCCAATCATCAACTTAAATTTCCAATTCCCTTCGACGAACGTCCGCATAAGACTTTTGGCGACTCTGAGCGGTTTTCATCCTTTCCTGAATGATTTTAACCTTCTCTATAGCCTGGTGCACAAGGTCTGGCCCAATCAGTTCTGCTTCACCCACTTCGAACCACCCAACCGGAGACCTACACCTTCTTCCGTACAATGCCTCAAATGGGGCCATTTGGATGCTAGCATGAAAGCTGTTATTGTAAGAAAGTTCTATAAGTGGCAAGTGATCATCCCAATTACCTTTGAAATCCAGGACACAAGCTCGCAACATATCTTCAAGCGTCTGAATAGTCCGCTCGGCCTGACCGTCAGTTTGCGGATGGAAGCTGTGCTGAGATTTACCTGAGTACCCAAACCTTGCTAAAATTTCTTCCAAAAATTTGCCGTGAACTGGGCCCCCCGATCCGAGATAATAGAATGTGGCGTGCCATGGAGCCTTACTATCTCCTTGATATACAACTTAGCATATTGCTCTGCAGTGTTGGTGGACTTGAC
>NW_017674028.1:10700-26576 GCF_001879085.1 Nicotiana attenuata
AATCATCTAATCCGAGGCAAAGGATACTGTTTTTGATTGTGACTTTGTTGAGCTGCCGATAATCAATACACATTCGGAGCGACCCATCCTTCTTCCTGACTAACAGAACCGGAGCACCCCACGGCGACACACTCGGCCGTATGAACCCCTTCTCTAACAAGTCCTTTAGCTGTTCCTTTAACTCCCTTAACTCTGCTGGAGCCATTTTGTAGGGTGGAATAGATATTGGCTGCGTATCAGGCAATACATCAATCCCGAAATCAATCTCCCTAACTGGCGGAATCCCTGGAAGCTCGTCCGGAAATACTTCAAGAAACTCTTTCACGACTGGCACGGACTCGGGGGTAGACACTTCTGAAGTGGTGTCCGCCACCCGGACCAAATGATAGATACTCCCCTTCTTAATCATCTTTGAAGCTTTAAGGTAGGAAATAAACCTACCTTTCGGCACCACACCATTTCCCTTCCACTCCGTAACAGGCTGGTTAGGGAACTCGAGCCTCATGACTCTCGTTCGGCAGTCAAGTTTGGCAAAACATGAATAAAACCAGTCCATTCCCATAATAACATCAAAATCTACCATTCCAAGCTCGATAAGATCGGCCGTGGTAATCCGACCACACACCGTGACAACATAGTTCCTATAAACTCGCGCGGCTATAATAGACAAAGAGGAACCCGGATCAATAAGAGCATAACAATCAATGGCCTGAACAGACAAGATACCTGTAACCACGTCTGGAGAAGCCTTTGCACTCTGGCGACCACTCAAAGCATAGAACCGGCTGGGTCCACCTCTACCACGAGCTCCACCCCTAGCTGTACCACGTCCTGCCGGGGCTGGAAGACGTACAGATGATGTAGCGACTGAAGAACCGGATGACTGAGCAGATCCCCTACCCATGCCCTGACTGGGCACACGACAGTCTCGCTGAATATGACCTCTCACCCCGCATCTGAAACACACCGGGATATCCAAGTAGCAAGTCTCTGTATGAAATCTCCCACACTTGGGGCATGGATCCCTCCCCTGCTGCAGTGATCTCCCTCCTGAACAACCGGACTGATGGGGCCTCCTACTGTCTGAACCTGGTCTCACGCGGCCGCTTTGCTGATAACTGTGTAGAGATGGTGGTGCGCTCGCTGAGGACTGAGCATATGATTGGGACGGACCTGACGACCCTCTCCCCTGAGCTGATCTCCCTGAGTGGCCCGCTGATTGGGCCCTGCTGCTATTCTCCCTTTCCGCCCGAATCTTCAACTTCCTAGCCTCTGTGGCCTGATCGAATCCCACAATCTTTCCATAGTTCATATCCGAGTGTAAGGCCGCTGTAGCGGCCTCATTCACTACCAAGGGACTAAGGCCCTGAACAAATCGCCGAACTCTTGCTGCCATGGTCAACACTAACTGAGGAGCATACTTGGACAATCTCACGAACTCCATGTGGTACTCCCAAACACTCTTACCGCCTTGCTTGAGGGTCTCAAACTCAATGGCACGGGCTGCTATTGTCTCAACAGGCAACAACTGGTCCATGAACGCATCTACAAACTCATCCCATCTTGCCGGAGGTCCTCCCTCCCCACGGGAGTCCTCCCACATCTCGAACCATGAATACGCTGCTCCCCTCAACCTGTATGATGCCAACTCAACTCCCTCTGTCTCTGAAGCTTTCATCACTCAGAGGATCGGCCTCTGGGTCTGTGCCTGAGAACTCTGGAGGGGCTAGCCGCAAAAACTGGTTAACTCTGGAACTGGCTGGATCTCCATGTCCGCTAGAGGATGTTGGGGCATCCTGAGATCTCTGGGCCTGAGCGGCCACTAACTGGGTCAACATACGAATGGCTCCCTAAGGTCCACATCGGAAGCCTCGAGACCAGGAGCTGGAATGGTGCCAGAACAGAGAATATTGGCGGGAGGGATGGTGGCACCCTCTGCCGCTGCAGGAACAGGAACATGCTGGTCTGGGCCAGACGTGCCAGGTAGGTTCAAGGCCGGGGAGTCACGCTCTCCCACGGCATCAGGTACATGATTCATAGCCTCACTCGAGGTGGAATTGGCCCTAAGGCCGAGTCTAGCTCTCTTCTTAGGTGCCATTACTGAAAAAGTTTGGAACAAATCACGAGTTAGACATAGATACTTTCACATTTCACTTCACCGCACGATACAGAATAACAAAGAAGTGGGAAATTTCCTAAATGTCCATGCAGCCCCCCACTTATAGATGTGGTCGACTTCACACCGATAAGTAGGGCTCTACTAGACACGGCTCCGAGACATCCTAGGACTCCTTTAAACCTTAGGCTCTGATACCAAGTTATCACGCCCCAAATTCGAGGGACATGATCGGTGCCCGACCCGGTAGCCCCCAGTCAAGCGGACCTGGGTGCCTTTCCTAACCCACGTGTACGCCATGTTTTCCTTACTCAATATTCCAAGAATTAGCCATATAATTAATTTAGAACACCTTTTTGCACATACGTACATAATAGTTAATGAAATTACAAATTCTTTGCCCAACATATGAACATAGATTTACACGAGTTCTTAACCCACATCTACTGTCTACGGAGCCTCTAAAAGTACAACAGGATAATACAGTATTTGCCAGTAACAAGGCTCCGGCTATACCTTACACAAAAATCAAAATAAAACTCCGGAAACAAAGCGGCCTGAGCCACGCAGGCCGCGAGAGGAAAGGGGCTCACCAAAAAGCTGATGGAAGACGAAGGGGGAGCTAGGATCGGTGGGCTGGAGTACCTGCTACGGATCCACCTACAATCATAACACGAATGTAGCGCCCCCGGCAAAAGGGACGTCAGTACAATTGAATTGTACTGGTATGTATAACAAACTTTACCCTGAGTAACCTCAAACCATACACAAGTAACAAACAATAGAGGGAAACAACAATTGAATACACACAAGGAAAACAATCAAGGCAAACAAGTTGACAATCTCTCCTTTTCCCCATCAACATTTCCACATTTTCAATTTCACAATGTTCTCATATTTCATTTCAATAGTGATATCGATCGCTTTCCACCCTTATTACCTCGGCCACCCTTATCACCACACCCACACCTTATTACTTCGTGTTGCGGCGTGCAACCCGATCCCGTCGAGCAATCACAATTCACAAACAATACCACAACAACAACAATTTACAAGGAGAACAGCAACAAGTTTCAGGAACAACAACAACAAATCCCAATAACAACAGCAACACATCTCAAGGAACAACAACACAACTCACACAGGGTTTATATGACTATCAATGCCATTTCCATCTTTTTCAACAGCCCGTTGTACCATTTAAATCACAACAATAATTTTTGACAACTAGCGACAAAGGATGTTACCACAGTTATCTCAATTTCACCAATTTCGATTCCTTTCCATCATTTGTTCCACAGTTCTTACCACATAACACATTCGCAACCACAACTTGGTTTATTGCCATTTACTTGCACAATCATATCGAATGTCTTAACCAACAACGTTTAAGGCACAATATTTATATGAATTCAACAATGGTTCACACAAGTAAACACATACTACTCACAGGAGTTTAACTTTACAACTAATCCATGAAGATATCACATACCAAGTATTTGGACACCAAATATGGCAATTTTACAACGATTAAAGTTAGCCGTACATACCTGGAGCTGAATTCCTTTTTAATTTCAACTTCCAATTCACCAAAAATCTAGCAACGTCAATAAAGTGCACAAATTAATACACATAGCTTCGAATTCAAGGTTCAAAATCACTACCCGAACATATATAGGCTATTAACCCCTTCTTTGCACAAGTCTTTGCTCCCACCCAATTACTCCCACTAGGTTTTACGCTATAGAAAGGCATGCATGTATGAGTTCAACCATTATTTCCAAGAACCAATGCATGAGACTCCCCCCCTTAGTTTAAACCAGAAATCCAATTAAAAAGGGGGATGAAGAAAAGCTTGAAATTTCCCGGCCCGGATAGTTTTGAAGAATCAAATTTTTGGAGAAGATGACTTTCTCTCTCAAGACCCTCTCTTCCTCTCTCTTATTTTGTGCAGAAGATCGTTAAGGAATGAGGGGTTGGGTGTTTTATTACAAAGGGGTCGGGTTTTAAAATTTAGAAAAATAGAAGCCCGAGCAAGATCTGCGGTCGCATTCTGCGATCGCAGAATCGAAATGCGGTCCGCAGATTGGACCGCAGAAGTGCCCCCAAAACTCTGAGGGGTCTGTTTGGCTCTACGACAGGAATGCGGTCCGCATTCCTGTTATGTGGTCGCATTATGCAACGCAGAACTCACCTTCACAAATCCTTAAGGAATTTATGCGGCAGAAATGCGGTCCGCATATTGGTTATGTGATCGCATAATAGACCGCATTTTCAACATTAATTTGACTATTCTTATGTTTTACTCTGCGGCAGAAATGCGGTCCGCATACCAACTATGCGATCGCATAATGGTCTGCGTTTTTGACCTCAAATTTAACTGACCACTGTTTCACTATGCGGTAGGAATGCGGTCCGCATACTAGATCTGCGACCGCATTCTGGACCGCAGAATGACATTTTTCTTGAAAATTGATTCTTTTGATTTTTAAAAGATTAGATCAATACCAAGGGACCGAACCGCGGCGAGCCTACGAGCCGCGAAGAATTCTACACATTCCTAACACATATTCGGAGCCGACACCATACGTTACTAGGTTTGAGCCTAAAATTTCTACGGGGCCTCACAATGGGGGTGTTGTGGGGAGGATCATTTGTGGTGTTTAGCGGTTCAGGGATGAGTAATGGAGTGTTGTTTGAAATGTGGCATGTGTTGCAATGTTGAGTGTGAGTGGGTTGTTTCTGTGGTTGTGGGGTGTTCTGTGGAGATGCGAGATTTTGGGTATTGGGAAAGTTGATGTCGAGAGTGGTAAGGGAAAATGACAAGTTGGCCATGTTCCGACTTGATCCAGTTCTTCTCGGAACTTCAATAACTTCTGCTCAAGTTGGGCAGCACTTTCCTTGGAGATCTGGCTACCCTGAGTAACCTCTGTTCGTTCACCCGAGTTCTCTTTTCTGATGCTATTCAAGTCTTCCATTTTAGCCTTGTTCTTGTTTCTGATAGGACTTGGAGGAGGAGGAGGTGGAGGGCCCTTAGATCTTGTGGAGTAGGATGATGATGCCAGAGTGCACGAACTAACCTTTTGGGGAGGGGAATAAAAATAAAAGAAAAAACAAAAGGTAACAAGTTAGTATGGATTCCGAGAAAAATATTGCAATATTTAAACACGTAGTATAAGAATATGAATCGTGTCCTAAATTGGGTGCCTCGTTATGACCGAGGTAGGCCTAGCGACAAGTTAATTTGGAGAACTTATAATGCTAAATGCCTCATTTTATTGATAAAAATAAGACGAATCTCAAAATGACACTAAAATTGCATAAGGTAAAAATGTCACTAATGGCCATTGGCCTTATTACATTTTAAAGCAAAAAGGAAAAGACTCCTTGTCACACCTCCTTTTTTACGCTACACCAATGAGGGTGTAAAGGAGTTTTTCCAATTAAAGGACAGTCGGAACGGGATCTATTATTAATATTCAGAGTCGCCACTTGGGAGATTAATGGTGTCCCAAGTCACCGGTTAAATCCCGAACCGAGGAAATTATGACTCTATTAGCAGTCCGCGAACTAGAAATCCGAGTAAGGAATTCTGTTAACCCGGGAGAAGGTGTTAGGCATTCCCGGATTCCGTGATTCTAGCACGGTCACTCAACTGTTGTAATTGATTTTATCTGATTCCAAAACATGTTCTAACTTATGTGCCTTTTATTAGTAAACCGCTTTTATTGTTATTTTTAATAAGAATTGCAACGTCGTGAAAATGCGTCTCGAACCACGTCGCACCAGTGCACCCGTGATTGTCAACACATTTCAACTTCGTTGAGATTTGGATTTGGGTCACATAAATGTGCACCCACATTTAGGAAGGTAATATTATTAAAATACGCGCCTAAAGCAACTACGCGTTTATTATCTTTGGGGAAGACCGTGAAATTCGCTAAACGGTCCGCCCGAATTCTATGTAATTTTATGTAACAATTATTGAGGGCCCCGCATTTGTATTTCAATTGGCGAGGCTCGTCTCATTTATTATTCAAAAGGCAAATCTAAAGTAGACTACGATTTTCTGTTTAGTTGTCTCTATCAATACAAGAAAAATCCTAATTAATTAACAGATGTGGAAGGTCCAACATTCCATAATTCAATCTCCAACAATTGGGCCCAGCAACTGAACAAGTGAGGCAGGACGTTCCAGCAAAGGTTCAAAGCAGTCCAAGTTTCAATTTTAAAGACTGGGCCGCTTAGGCCATTGACAAACCCAAAAGCCCAGTATCACTTTTAACTTGAGGCGGGCTAACACTTTTTAGGCCAAATACAAAATCAAAGCCTGCAAACTTCAATTGATCTATCCTGAACAAATTCAATTATGCGTTGAAAATCTGGTATAAACAGCAATGGCTATTTCGAACAATGTTTGCAGCCTATCTTATCATGTTAATTCGTTCCTTTAAAGTGAACCTCTGCACATTGCAATGTCAACCAAACGTGAATAGACTAAAACCAAAGAAATCAATTGGACTTCATGCTTATAGGATTATATATGCCAACTTAAACTTCAATTAATAGACAGCGGTTCAGCCTGGATTTCTGAGTAATGTACATTTAAAATTAAATCAGCTAACCTACAAATAACAACGATTATCCAAACAGCATTTCCAGGAAACCAGTCCTAATTCGCGTCATTTTTAACCTTATGAATTAGCTATTACCCGATATTATTATACTAAACACAAACACGATACTAACAGTTCAAACGAGCAAGCACAAGCCCGTAGCTCACCCATCCAATATATGTCCAATAAAGCCCAGTTTCAGTCTAGTTATACAATGTCAATGCAAATCAAAAGAAGACCTAAACAAATACAAATCATCTATCATCTATTTCATTATGGCAGCTTGAACACATGGATTTCAGGAGGCCAATGGATGATGTATTTCGTTTCAGCATTTCAATGTCAAAGCTACATCAATACATGGTTCAAATGTGTACCTGGAAGTGTAAAGTAATAGAGGAAAGAGGAATGTCAGCAGCAGTTCAGTGAATCACAGCAACAGGAATTAACACTTTCGCAGCAGTTCAGCAGCACATATCAGAGGTCCATAAGCCCAGAAAACCATATCAACCATCCAAGACCACTTTTAATCAATGACACACCCAAAACAGTTCACATATACCCAAAACTAACTCGAATTTAAACCCAGAACACTTCTGAAACTTCAGTCAACCAAACACAAGGATTTTCAAGTTGTTTTCCTCTTTAAACTAGCTAGAGATTCGAGACAATTGCTGAAACCAACTGGAAATTGATCCAAGGAACTCAAATGTAATAGTGTTTTTGACTTTTTCTGTTATATTTTTTGATTCTTTTTTTTGAATTTTTGAATTTTTAAAGAAAAGCTAAGATCTAAAGGAGTTTGGATTTGAATTTCTGTTAATGAAAACCTGAAGAATGTTTTTTTTTTTGGGGGAATTTTTTAGAGCTGAAAAAACTTGTTGCACAGGGCAAATGAATGCCTATTTATAGGTGAACTTAGGGACCAATTTCAGATTTTCACCTTGCCCATTAGTCCCTATTTTAATTCTATTTTTACCCCTTGTTTCTTGGCTTGTTACACAAGCAACTACCCTAAGTTTACTGAAACCTGCACTATAGTCCATCCTAGAAGGTTCTATACCCATTACAATTCCTATTCTACCCTTACCTTGGCTCTAAATTTACCAATCTTAATGAAACTACCCTTTTTCCTGCCTAAACTACCCTTTAAACCCTCTTGGAATTACTGACCCACCCAAGCAAAACCCCTGAATCTATTTTGCAATTATTAACCTTCGATCTAGGTCCAAATTATCCTTATCAGCTATAGCCAAATCAACTTAACCTAAGTACTGAACTAAAGAAGCACCAATTACTGACTAAACACAGAACAAATCCTACAATTGAATTAATTATCTAACCACAGAATCGACGCGAGGTATCAGGAAGATCAAGGAGCAACAGTTTTCAAACAGAATGCAACTGAAACCTATCATTCAAACTAATTAAAACTAAATTAATACCTAACAATTATACTAACGAATGACTAACTAAGAACTGAACAACACAAAATAGTGTAAACAAACAAAAGATGAAAATTACACTAAGAACTAACAGAAACATGTATCACCGACAATCTAATCGACAAACAAATCACTAATTAAAATAGTCAGAAATTAAAACTGCACTTAGTTAAAAGATAGAACAAGAAACGAACTAAACCGAAACTGAAAAGGGGAAAATGACTTACTGAATTGATCTTCGAGCTTATTTAATTTCTGGGAACGAATTTAATTGATATTATGGGTTTATCTTTGTCGAAATAAACTCATAATATTAATCAAAATCATCCGAGAGTGAAGCCTTCCAATGGCAGAAAACTTGAAACCCTAGATTTGAAATCCGGGTGCTTCTACTCAGATTCGAGGGGATTTGGTTGGGGATTAATGATGAGGGAGGTCAGGGGGGTATATAGTATGAATTTGGGGTGGTTTGGACGGAGTGGCGTCATGGCCGGAAAACTTTAAATTAATATTCGAGCACTTCTGGTTAGATTCGAGGGACGGGGTTTGGGGGGTTTGAAAGAGGAGAACATGGCGGTCCTAGGGTGTTCATTTGGTTGGATTTGGATGACTTTGCGTTTTGGCCGGAGGTTTTCGATCCAATATTCGAGCAACTCGGCTGTGATTTGAGTGGAAATCTAAGGCCAGATATGGAAAGAGGAGGGAAAAGGATTTAAGGGTGTTCATTTGGACAGGAACAGAGGCCGGCCGCCGCCGTGAGCGATTTCCAGCGTCGGAGCATGGCGGCGTTACAGGGTTCTGTTTGGGGTAAAATGAGAGCGACGACACGGGGTGGCAGGGGGGAGGTGCAGGGTTTCGGACACTCTTATACTGACAAGACCCTACTTCTCCACCGTTGGATGGATTAACCTCGACGGCCAGGATTGATAGAAGGGGAGACGACGTCGTTTCGTGCGTCTCAAGACTGGACCGGGTTAGGGAACGGGTATGGACCAGACGGGTTTCAGGGGTTTATTTTGGGCCTGGGGGGTTGATTTAATACCTGGGCTCCGAATTTATTGACAATGGCCCAATTCAGGGCAGCCTTCTTATTATATTTTGTTTGTTTTCTTGTATTTATTTATTTTGCTTTTTGTATTTTATTTTCTGATTTTATAAAATGCTAAAATAAAACTAAAAACAAATTGACTCTAACAATTATATTTCCTAATTAATTCCTAAAGAGAAATGCAAACTAATACCAAAAAAATGCAAAATGGACCCTTTTTGTTATTTTCTTAACATTTTGTTCTAAAACCAATTAATACTAAAATATGAAATTAAATCCTAAATGCGAAAATGCATATTTTTTGATTTTTACATATAGGATTAAAAATGACAACAAATAAAAAATGCAACAATTACCAAAAAAATGCCACAAAATTCACAAAATTTATAAAATACTAGAGAAATTGTTTGTTGAAATTTTGGATAATTCATTTACGGCAAAATCACGTGCTCACAGCTGCCCCTCTTTGCCCAGAAATACAAAGAGTTTTCGTGCAAAGACAAGTGAGCGGAAATGAGCGATTTTTGCCCGTTTGCATATTCCGTGTGAAGCATTTTTGAAAGAGTTGACCGCACCCTGCTTCAAAGGTTGCCTACATATCCTTGGCTAAAAAGGAATCAGGTCAGTGTAGTTCGGGAAGGTTTGGTAGCTGGGACTACCAGGAGCTGTGATTTCATTGCTGTTGCTGCTGCTACTGCTCGCTGACCTCCTTATTACACCGAGTAAAAATAAAAAGAAGCTAGTCTAAGCTATGATCTATGAATTACAAGAATAGTCCTATCTATGTCTTCTAACTTGCTCTTTGTGTTGCCTTGAACTTGTATTCTTCCGCTGGTATTCTTGCGTTGTTGCCTTGCATTGTGATTGGAGATGTTTCGTCATTCCTCCGAGTGATGCTTGACCGCTGACATTTGAAATATATTTCCTACTCTCCAGGCAGGCTCCTGACTGCAACGCTTGAAAAAGTATTCTCTTGTTCTCCAGGTGGGCTCCTGACTGCAACACAACAAACAAAGAAAATTTTCTGCCCCAATTTGGTGGCTGGGCGCATTATGTTAACAAATATTAAAAGCTAAAATTTAAATTGTACTTCCCTTGTTCTCCAGGTGGGCGCCTGACTGCTGAAGCTTGAAAAGTATTCCCTTGTTCTCCAGGTGGGCTCCTGATTGCTGAACTTGAAAAGTATTCCCTTGTTCTCCAGGTGGGCTCCTGACTGCAACAAAATAAACAAAGAAAACTTCTGCCCAGTTTGGTGGCTGGGCACATCATGTTATCAAATATTAAAAGCTAAAAATTTAAATTGTACTTCCCTTGTTCTCCAGGTGGGCGCCTGACTGCTGAAGCTTGAAAAGTATTCCCTTGTTCTCCAGGTGGGCTCCTGATTGCAACAAAATAAACAACGAAGAAAATTTCTGCCCCAGTTTGGTAACTGGATACAGCATGTTATCAAATATTAAAAATTAAAAGCTAAAATTGAATTGCACTTCCCTTGTTCTCCAGGTGGGCGCCTGACTGCTGAAACTTGAAAAGTATTCCCTTGTTCTCCAGGTGGGCTCCTGATTGCTGAACTTGAAAAGTATTCCCTTGTTCTCCAGGTGGGCTCCTGACTGCAACAAAATAAACAACAAAGAAAATTTCTGCCCCAGTTTGGTAACTGGATACAGCATGTTATCAAATATTAAAAATTAAAAGCTAAAATTGAATTGCACTTCCCTTGTTCTCCAGGTGGGCGCCTGACTGCTGAAACTTGAAAAGTATTCCCTTGTTCTCCAGGTGGGCTCCTGATTGTTGAACTTGAAAAGTATTCCCTTGTTCTCCAGGTGGGCTCCTGACTGCAACAAATAAACAACAAAGAAAATTTCTGCCCCAGTTTGGACTAGGAAGATTTGGGAGTTGTTAGCAAAATATAGATCACCTAAGCTATTGCAATGATAAGAGCAAAACAAAAGACTTAATTGGAATGCACGATCCTGTGAGTAAAACCAAGGACATTTGACTAGCAAATTCATCAGACTAGGCCTTCTATCTTAGGATAAAGATTCCTCAGACTAAGATTTTGATCCTAGGAGAAAGCCCACTAGAGTAGGTCTTCAATCTTAGGAGAACAATTCATCAGACTAAGATTCCCTATCTTAGGAGAAAGGTTCATCAGACTAAGATGTTGACTATCTCAGGAGAAAGATTCATCAGACTAAGATGTGATCCTAGGAGAAAATTCATCATACTAGGTTCATTTTGTTATCTTAGGAGAAAGGTTCGTCAGACTAAGATTTTGACTCTAGGAGAAGATTCATCAGACTAGGTCTCTTGTTATCTTAGGAGAAAGATTCATCAGACTAAGCTTTGACTCTAGAAAACTCCATTAGACTAGGCCTTTTATCCTAGGAGGAAACATTGTGAAAAGTAATGGCAAAGGTCAATAATTTGAGAAACTTCCCTTTTGTCGGTTCTTCTCTTGTTCCTTTTCTTTTCTTTCCTTTCTTGTTCCCTTACTGTTGAACCAAATTTCTTGCACTGCTTTGTTCCTGTTTCAAACAACGAAAACTTGTGAGTTTCAAATGTGGTGGTTGGTTTGTGGCCTTGAACTTCGAAGGTGGCCCATCATCCTCCATTTGTTGCATTGCATGAACGGTCATCTCCCCAATCCTCATGTCTCATACGAATCCCGCAGCATGTCTATTGTCCCTGCTTTGTGTATATGATGTTCTTTCTTGACCACTGGCTTTAGCCTTGAGTTTATTGTTCTTTCACTTGTCACGATAACTGATTCCCCCTCGAAGATCTTGCTTGTTTATTGACTAACCACTTTCTTTGCTACCCTTGACGCGGAGACCACCTCTGATCCGTTCACCAAAACACCCTTCATCTGTTGCGTGGTTCCTAAATTAGACCCTTGTATTTTGCACGAATCCCGAAGCATGTTGATTGTGGTCAACTCAGTGTGCCTGCGGTTTTCTCCTGGCTTGACGCCTTTATGTGCTCACCAGGTCCCGTGTTGTTTAATTGGAAAGCTTGGTGGCAGATTTTGATGTCATTTCTCACTTGTTTTTAACAACCGACCCAGGACGAAGGAGTAAAACAAAGTGGGAGGATTGGAGTAAAGGATAATGGAGAGAGACGATTCCTAACAAGAAACCTACAGAGTAGCAATCCATCAGATGTGGATACCGACTCTAACGACCTTGACATGCACCTGCAGCCTACTCTGTTTAGCAAATCTGATGTTCAGCTCTTGTTCTACCTTTTGCCGTGAAACTGGGCTTCAATGCTCCGCTTGCCCGATCCGATTCACAATCCTTATTCGACTTGTAGTGCCCGAAGGGTTTTCACCATCAAGCCTCTCTCATTTTGATATTTCTCTCAACTCACCGTCGCCTTATGGTGCCCGTGAAGGATTTCACCAATAAGACTCTCTCATTTTGATCTCTCTCAGCTTTCATCACCTTGGGGGTACCTGTGAGGGTTCTCATCAACAAGACTTTCTCGTTCTTCATTTCCTTCGTCTGGACCGGAGTGTTGCCCCTGATATGATTCACCTCTGCTCACTTGACTCAGCATTTCTTGAAGACCGATCGGAAGGTCTTTCTTTGTACCGTAATGTGGGCTTTTGGATAGGGTTAGAAAGGAAGGTATCAAAGGCTCAAAACAATTCAATCATGGGTTTAAAGTTACAACTTTCGGAATCAGATTTCTCACAGCAGCCACAACTTCTGCCCCAGTTTCTTTCTTGGGGGACTTTGGATTTTTGTTTTGGTGTGACTGAACCTCAGAGAAAGGCTGCCTACGTACCCTTTCGGGCTCAAGTCAAACGTAGTTCAGGCGACTACTTTGATTGTTGCGATCTTTCTTCCGCTTTTCTTTTCCTTTCTTTTCATTCTTTTCTTTTCCTTCTCTTCTCTTTTCTCTTTTTACTTTTTCTTTTCTTTTCTCTTCTTTTCTTTCTTTCCCTTTTTTCTCTTTTTGCTTTTCTTTTCTTTTCTCTTCTTTTGTTTTCTTTCTTTTCTTTTTTTTTCTCTTCTTTTTCTTTTTCACTGTTTTTCTCTTGTTTCTCCATTTACTTCCCCATTCGAACTTGCGAGTCTGATTAATGATTCCGAAAGAGGGGTATGCAAGAAAATAATCGAGGCTCGAAGGGGTAACAAAGGACAAAGTGTTTGGATAGCAGAATAAAAATGCCTTCGTCATTCCAATCATCAAAACATACCAAGTACAAACTGCGCAGTTAAACAAGCTGAGGAAAACACACAACATCTTTTGATTGCACCAGAATTACTAACCATATTCACATATTTGTCTTCTGTATTTGTCAATTACCTAGCACCATTGGACAACAATCTTGGTACCACGAACGGTCCCTGTAGACCTGGGGCACTCTTGCCTTGGCTTCAAACCGATGCGGCATGATGCATTTTAACAGTATTTATGTTCTATCTGCCCCCAGTTTCACTTGATTTGGGCTTGAAGTGATCTCAAAATGCCTTTACTCATTTCCCTCGAATGTCCTTACGTCTTCAACATTGTTTCCTTGCTTCATTACCAAACTGACTATTAAAACAGGTTGAGAATTATGCGTGCATGTCGTGTCACTAGAATCAACATGAAAGAATTGTAACAGGAGAAGGGAACGAAATAAAATGACTAGAAATGGCAGGAAACAGAGAATTGCATCAGACTGACGGTGAAAGGGTTTACACAACAAAACAAACAAACTAGACTAGAGTTACAAACTTTGAATAAACCTAGACAGCACTACACAAGCTACTACGACGAGACAAACAAGACAAAGTGAAAGGATAGAAGGGTTTGAGTAACAAGACAATATCCGGATTACAACCCTGAAATAACCCGGACAATAGAAATGACAACAAAATAAACCACCAAAACTCCAAGAGATGGAGCGTCTTTCCAATTACCAAGCATGACGTCTTAGCCACTGAATTTCACACCAAGATTGCTGGAATTTTAACAAGTCTTGATCACGTTGTTCTGAGCATACTGCTTCTGGGTTTCTTCTACCGGCTCATTCTCACAATCAATCATACCCACCATATGCGTCTCATTGTGCACAGGAGATGAATCTTGGCCAGTGTTTGTTGCATCTGGATTTTGCACGACGATATCGCCTGCATCAATAAGCTTTTGGATTGCATTCTTCAGATTCCAACATTTCTCTATGTTGTTCCCCAAGGCACCTGAGCAGAATGCGCACTGTTGAGAAGGATCGAACTTCTTTGGAGGAGGGTTCGGCACTTTTATCTGAATCGGCTTCAACATGTCCAGTGTCCTTAACCGCTGAAACAGACTGGCGTATGATTCTCCCAACGGAGTGAAGTCTTTCTTCTTTCGTAACCTCTCATTCTTAAATGCCGGATTGGGCCGGAAACCTGAGCCGGGGTGTTTTTGGGAAGCTCGCGGGGGTAGATGGGCATTTTGAGGAGCTGGGTACTGAGAGTGTGATGTGCGACTTTGGGATTTCTGTGGAGAGAAGTAGCATCGATGAAGGTCATCTAATGCACAAGGATAACCACAGGGACGATGTCGAGGCCGGAAGTGTTGATCAGGAAAACTTATCGGATCGTCTTTTCTGTTCCTCTTTCTTCCAACCAAGCTTACTGGTACGTTCTGACTGGCTTCCGAACGACTCACGATTTTGCCTGACTTGATTCCTTCTTCCACTAGCTCCCCCATTTTTAACACATCATTGAAAGGCTTACCCAAGGCCGGGATCAAATGACTGTAGTAGGTGGGTCCCTGGGCCTGTAGAAAAAGCTTAACCATTTCTTCTTCGCTGATCGGGGGACTGACTCGAGCAACCTGCTCCCTCCATCTGAGCCCAAACTCATTAAAGCTTTCCTCCAGCCTCTTTTCCATCTTAGATGGCAAGGTGCGGTCTGGGGTAACACTTGATTTGCATTGGAAGTATCGGACAAAGTCTTGACCCATGTCACCCAATGTAAGCCACCCATCGACATTTTGACAACCATGCCAATCCAAAGCTGCCCCAGTTAGGCTTTTACTGAAATATGCCATCATCACGTCATCTTTCTCTCCAACAATCCTCATTTCGTTGCAATAGATCCTCAGGTGGGCTACCGGATCTCCACGCCCATCGTACAAGTTAAAGTTTGGTACTTTGAATCCTGCGGGCAGGCGGGTATCATGTGGCACAATCGGTCCTTTGCGCGTCATGCTACCCTGGCCTTCCACTCTACGCTTGTCCCTTGAGGACAGTTCTGTGCTTGTCAATTGCCTGGGTACCTCTTCTCGCCCTGTTCTTCCCGTAACCCTTTCATTTCTACCATGAATCTGCTCATCCTGGGAGCTCTTCTTGTATGGATCAAGGACCTTGCGGGCAACCTCTGAAGGGTGAAATCGGGTATTACGTGCGTTGGGTGGATGTTCATTGTCTGGGGTAACGGATATGACAGGAGGGCAATATTGGAGAGAAGTGATTGAAGGATGAGCGATGGAGCTACTAGGGTAGTTGGGGCGAGCGTGATAAGCGGGTGTATCTGGAGAATATGGAGGATCATCCGGCATTGTGTTGGGAGTTTTGGTAGCGTCTGGGAAAATTGGTGGTGGCGGGGGTGGCGCCTTTCCAGTCATCCAGGCTTGATACATGTTTGTCATGTGTTGTCTCAGCATCCGCAC